>NC_041345.1:34351145-34373645 GCF_004354835.1 Perca flavescens
GCCATAGCCAGGCTGACCCAGAACCTTATTGTTTCCATTAGGCCAGCAGATACAAACCCTGCAACAGAAAACATTATTATGGGTAATGCAAAAATCTGGGAACATGAAACACTAGCAACTTTAGAGGACCATTACAAAGACAATATAGAGAATAACCTCCAGATCCTGCAGCAACTTCAGGCAGGCAACTGGAAAAAGAACTTTGAAATAGCAGCTGCTTGGTCCCGCAGCCACTATGGCAGAAAAATATCTCAGGAACTCTTAGATGCAGTGCATGCTAGGATAGAGGCTGCTGTCCAAACCTGCCCTAGAGTTACACCACAGGACGCCCAACAGACCCAGACTGCACCTGTGACGGGGTTGGTAGCGCAACCCTTGGCCCCTCAGAGGACGGAGGGGCCAATTCCAACACGGGACCCAGAGCCTCCAGTTTCCCCTCCTCCTCCTCCTCCTCCTCCTCCTTCACAGACACGCCCTCCTTCAGCCCCAGCGTTATCCAGGCCAAATCCTCAGCCTGTGAGGAGAAGACACCTTAGCTCTGCCATCACAGAGTTTTTGAAAATGGCAGCTCCTGCCCCCACACCAGACCCACAACCTGGAGTCCCACAGATCATGACACAGTGGCAGACACTGAGGATGAACCCAGCACAGCGGGCACCAGAGACCCACCCAGCTCCCCAGACGGCTACCCATAGCACACAAACAGCTGTGGAGACAGAGGCACAGCAGCAGCAACAACAGGTAGAGGAGGCTGAATTGATCTCCCTACACGAGGATCCTCATCCATGTGAGGCCCCTCTCCCTCAAACACCCACCTCCCCCTCTTCTCCCATTCCCCTCTCCTTCTCCTCCTCCCCCCTCTCCCCACACTCACCTGCTGCCCTCTCACCGGTGATCCAGGTTCTGGACACGCCACTGCAGCAGAGGCCTCAACGCAGGCTCCCAAACCTGCAACCAAAAACCACAGAAGATAACACATCAACTACCCCCCCACACAGTGTTGGCATGAGAACGGGCCCCTCATCCAGACCCACAGTTCAGAGCACACTCCCATTTGCACCCCTGGTCACATCATCCCCTCCTGCTCCAACCAGCCCTGAGAACAGGCCCCTCAGACACGCCCAGACCAGGAACAAAGACACTGACTGGACACTGGAGCCAAGGAAGCCCTGGATCTTCTTAGGGGATTCAAACTTGTCCAATTTACCACCTTTTTCACATAACCATATCCAGGTGGACAGCTACCCAGGGGCCACATTTGCACATGCTGAGAGCATTTTGGCCAAAACACCAGTATCTATGTCAGTGGAAAGAGCTGTGCTTTCCTTTGGCATTAATAGCAGAGCCAAAGATCTAGACACAGTGACCATTCCACAGCTGGACAGGGCCTTTGGGATGGCTGAAAAAGCCTTCCCTGCAGCACAGATCTTTGTGGTCCTGCTGGACTTTAGCAGGCAACTGCCACCCGCAGAACAAGACAATCTGAGACGCTTAAACAGGTACATTGAAGATAACCATACCTTCATCCCTCAGCTCCCCAGAAGCAGCTTTCATGTGGAGGGTGACTACATTCACTGGACCAAACAAACAGGTGAAAGTATGCTGCATCATTGGGTCCAGTTTTTAAACACCATAACCCTGTAAGTGGTGAAAACAGAGCAGGGTTAAACACTGTAGTTAACTTATGTGAATCTTTTTCGACTGACAGCAGCACAGAGCATGCTGCTAAACAAAGGTCTAACTTTTATTCCCTCTCTCCACAGGTCTAGTCACAAATGTTTAAAAGATCAGACTAAGCTTGACCTGCAAAATTATCATAGGAAATTGAAATTGTCTGTTTATTATAATAACAAACCAGATTCTGTACACCTTCCCTTCATTCCCAGGTCCACCTGGGTTCCCTCTGCTGCACAGCTCCCTCCTGAAATCACCAATTTGACACAATTGGATAATGAATATTTTCAAAAAAACTATAGAATAGGCTGGACTAAATCCAACCTTAGCAAATGGGAAACTGAAGCACTCCGTCAGTTGAGTTTAAATGAAAAAGTAGTGATAAAACCTGCAGATAAAGGGAGCGCAGTGGTCCTCATGGACAGGAAGGATTATCTGTGGGAGGGACACAGACAGCCTAACGATCAAAATTACTATACCAAACTAGACAGACCCATTTATAAAGACACCATACCTGTAGTAAATAAAATTCTTTTATCATTATATAATAAGAAATTTATTAACCACAAGCAAATGACCTACCTCCAGGGAAATAAAGAACCCAGAATGCGTAGATTTTACCTCTTGCCCAAAATCCACAAAAAAAGAGAGTCTTGGAGCCTCCCTTACTGCATCCCCCCCAATTGTTGTCTCCGATTGTGAGAGCGAGACCTACCGCTGGCGGAATTCATAGATTATTATTTAAATCCTCTCTCGATATTGCACCAAAGCTACATTAAGGACACGTTCCATTTTGTGGAAATTATTAAAAATATTATAGTTCCGCCATCAGCTTTTCTCTTTTCCCTCGACGTCACAGCGCTGTACACCAATATACAGACCGCAGAAGGATTATTGGCTGTCAGAAATATTTTCCAGAAATACCCCAATAGCAAGAGACCGGAGAAGGAGCTGCTCCAACTCCTGGAAATTAATTTAACCAAAAATGATTTTGAATTCGATGACCAATACTTCCTACAGACCAGGGGGACAGCGATGGGGAAACGGTTCGCTCCTGCCTATGCTAATATTTTTATGGCCGAATGGGAAGAAAAAGCATTAGCAGCATGTGACAAAAAACCATTATATTATTTCCGCTTTTTAGATGACATATGGGGCATATGGGAATATTCGATAGAGGATTTTGAACAGTTTATGCTTACCTTAAATGGGCAGAGGGACTCCATAAAATTAACTTCAACCATTAATCGGGACTCAATTGATTTCCTGGACACGACGACCTTCAAAGGGGATGACTTCTCCTCAACACACAGACTGGATGTCAAAGTCTTTTTTAAAAAAACAGACACGCATGCGCTGTTGTTCAGGTCCAGTCACCACCCACGCCATACCTTTGCTGGTCTGGTAAAATCTCAACTATTGAGGTTCAAAAGAATATGCACCAGGATAACAGATTTCAAAGAAGCAACCAAAATTCTATTCTCCGCATTGGCCACTAGGGGGTACTCCCGCACCATGCTATGGCAGGCTTTGAGGACTTTCACTCAGCCTAAACCAATTTGTCTGGACCCACTCCTGCCCATTATTGTAACATATTCTGCAGAAAATGTGAAATTGGTCAAAAAATTAAAGTATAATTTTATTTCCTCTGAGGTAATAGTGTTTTTCTGAAGGACCACAGGCTCATTGCAGCTTTCAGAAAAACAAAAATTTGAGGGACATTTTAGTCAAGGCTAAACTCAGACCTTTACAAGCCCTGAGGACTAGGGCACAGGGGATTTCTACAGGAGGTACAGAACTGTACAGAATCAGAGCTCAAAAGAGGTTTTCTTAACCCAAAATAATACAACTGTACATCAGAAAAATATTATTTATTTAATTAGATGCTCACAATGTTCCAAGCAATATGTGGGGGAATCAGGGAACTCTTTATTGACCAGATTTACCCAGCACAGGTACAATATAAACAGACAAAAAAATCTACACATCCCCTTAGTCCAACACTTTGTGGACCACGGCTGGACCAACCTCAGGGCCACCATCCTGGAGTCCAATCCAGCATGGTCGGTCCAGCAACGTAGGAGAATGGAGAGGTTTTGGATCCAAAAGCTGGGCACACACCTGCCCAACGGCCTAAATGAGAGATAGGATAGGGGGGAATTAGTCTAAAGTCCATGGTTCGTGCTTCAATCCTGCTGCCTTACGGCAGCAGGATTTCATTTTTTCACCCCTAACCCTAACAATAAATTCAATTTACTCACCTGCAAAATTAAAAGAATATTAGTGTAAGATATACATTTATTATACATACTTTGGTTACTTACCTGGGATGCAGTTGCCACAGAGTACCTGTAAAAAATGAAAAAAATAGGAGAAAAAAGTTTTTACTTACTTGATGTGCTGTGACAATATATAAGGTCAATTAAGCAATTTACTGCATGTTGTTGTATATACAATACTTACCTGAGTTGCAGCAACATGAGTGATTCTGTGGATAAAGAAAATAACAGGAGAAAAGAGTTGTTACTCACCTGGTATATAACGATAACACATAGTATTGTTTAAGCAATTTATTGCTCATTAAAAAGTGTTTCTTCTCCAAATGTGACACAGAAAAGTTAAGACCTTTTGGTTTATTTTTACATGAGGGGCAGTTGCTTGTGAGACCCCCCTTGGATGGGTGGGGATGGGCGGAGACTGCCTTCACTTGTAGTGAGTGCATTCAGGGTCCCTCAGCCTTCGGCTTCGGGCCCCTTTGTTTTTTAATCCTAACCCCCCTAACCCCCTAACCCTAACCCCCCTAACCCCCTAACCCTAACCCTATTGCAGATAAAGCGACATGACCGTTACCAAAGTTCCCAAAAATTAAGCACAATGCCAGACCCCTCCTCCTTGGCACCTTGGAACATCCGTACCAGATTTGACAATAACAGAAACATGAGATTGTGAATCAAATGAAAAAACCTTATTGGATATTGCTGGAATTAAGAACTTATCACTGACATGCGCCGGCCCGTGCCCTTGCCTTTGATTCCCTATCGAACTGCTCAGTCGTCGGACGAAGCGGGGGGTTTCATCGTGATAAATTTATCATTCCTAACCCTAACCATAACCCAAGATTTTTTAATCTAACCATAACCAAGTGCTTTTTAGCCTAACCATAACCCAAGATTTTTTAATCTAACCATAACCAAGTGCTCTTTAGCCTAACCATAACCAATTGGTTTTCAACATAACCCAAACCAAAGACCCTTTGGTCCATCTTTATTGTCTTTTGACTCTTTCTGGCTCACCCCACGTGGTCTCCTTGGTGCCTTTATCTCCATTTCTAGGCTAATCCCATGTGGTCTCCATGGTACGCCTTCACTTGGGCTTTTGGGCAACCCCACGTGGTCTCCGTGGTACGCCTGGATTTCCTTTTCCGGGCTGATCCCATGCGGTCTCCATGGTAAGCCCCCTCCATCTCTACAGCTCTAACAAAGGGTCTTTGAACCAAATTTGAAGCACTTGTTCCTATCTCATTAAAGTTTAATATAACAGAGGTTAGATGCCAAATTGTTTGTGGACTGGGGTCCCTCTGTGGGGGCGAGGTCGCTTGGTTGTGTGGATGTGGCCTGGTTTGTGCTTGAGATGTTTTCTACATCCATGGTCTCCATGGTGCGTCTTCATCTTTTTACATACCCCCTACCCAGCCCGTACCGACCGCATCGGCCGCCTTGTGGCTCTGTCCCTCGCATGGATTCCACCCACTTACACCAGGCATTAAATTGCCACTTTGCTAATAGCATTTTTGCTGAATGCAATCATCACAGTCATGTTGGAGGATCTTACATACTCATTAAGCAATGTTTTGCATTTTCCTGGACTGGTGACGGATACTTGGTGGCATTGTGGCATATTGCGGTCTTGGTGATCTCTACCTGCTGTAGCATAGCTCTGTTAGCTTGAGGATTTCCTCATTGCTGGCTGTCTTTGCGTGTGGACATGCACGGCTGATGGAGGGCACGATAGTCCCACCTGAGTTTCCTCACGAACCTTTAGGCCTTGTAAGGCATGGTTACAGCTCTTGAGCTCCAGACCGCTCCCACAAAAGCCTGTTAAGTTATCTGTATACTGCTCCACACTATCCTACAGCCACTTGACCTCCATGATTGTATACAGTGGAATTTATAACTCAATTTCCTATAATTCCACTCTTTTCTGGCCCTTTAAAAGCCCATTGGAGCATAAAAGGCTTTAGCCACGCCCACAGATGCATACTTAATAGATTGGAGTGATTTTTCACCTTTTCTACTCACTTTTCACCGCCATACTAATGTCTAATCGACACCAATTTGATCTATATTGCTGTGTGCTTCCTTCCTAGTGTTCCTTTTACACTTTAAGGCCTTTTTAGGTTTTTAGTGTTTAAACCATCCCACAGCAGACTGGCGCAGGTGAAGACATCACAGCACAGCCTGTTCACGTCCTTTTGGACTTTCACAGTGCCTCCTGTAGTTGAGCGGTGTATGGAACGCAGGAAGTGATCACATGGTTTGACCTTATTCTGTTTTCAGAGGTTCAAGTGGATCCAGTGGTAAGTGAGAAATATTGCTTTTTATATTTTATGCATCTAATTTTATGATCATTTTCACTTTACTAAGGTATTGTTATATCTAGACTGTGAATAATAAAAATAATAAATATAAAACTAACCTCAAATGTTTCCAATTGGCTATGGGACACACTCCGGGGTCTGATCAACCTCTGGAGGGCCACCCTCGGATGAAGGTGTACAGTGATAATGGCCGAAACACCTGATGACTCTGAGGTCCACTGCTGATGATGTGTCCCACAATTCGCATTAAATCTTGATAAGAATGTGTGAAAGACTGTTTGTAGGACATAATCAGAATAGGACCCAGAGATAATGTTTTCTGGCTCTTGACCTAAACTTAATTAAGTGGTTTTTAGCCTAACATGACCTAAGATTTTTTAATCTAACCATAACTAAATGCTTTCTAGCCTAACCATAACCCAAGATTTTTTAATCTAACCATAACCAAGTGCTTTTTAGCCTAACCATAACCCAAGATTTTTTAATCTAACCATAGCCAAGTGCTCTTTAGCCTAACCATAACCAATTGGTTTTCAACATAACCCAAACCAAAGACCCTTTGGTCCATCTTTATTGTCTTTTGACTCTTTCTGGCTCACCCCACGTGGTCTCCGTGGTGCCTTTATCTCCATTTCTAGGCTAATCCCATGTGGTCTCCATGGTATGCCTTCACTTGGGCTTTTGGGCAACCCCACGTGGTCTCCGTGGTACGCCTGGATTTCCTTTTCCGGGCTGATCCCATGCGGTCTCCATGGTAAGCCCCCTCCATCTCTACAGCTCTAACAAAGGGTCTTTGAACCAAATTGGAAGCACTTGTTCCTATCTCATTAAAGTTTAATATAACAGAGGTTAGATGCCAAATTGTTTGTGGACTGGGGTCCCTCTGTGGGGGCAGGGTCGCTTGGTTGTGTGGATGTGGCCTGGTTTGTGCTCGAGATGTTTTCTACATCCATGGTCTCCATGGTGCGTCTTCATCTTTTTACATACCCCCTAACCCATTCAGTTTATTTAAATGGGTCCGGGCTAATCACCGAATCTCCTCAAGTCCTTGAAACACCCCTGGTAAATACACAAAGTGAAAACCTTGAGTTTTATTGTAACAGAGGATTCTCAACTGAACAGAACATTGTTTACTGCAAAAAAGCAACAATTTCAGATGTAAGATGTTCTCATTTTAAAGATAAGAACAAAACCGCCAACATGGAAAGAGCAGGAACTTCTCTCTGAGTAGGAACCTGAAACAAACAGAGAGGGTTGGTATCACAGAAACAAGATTCTATTTCTGAAACAAATTGATAAACTCACTCACATTTTGTTTCAGCCAGCCATGATGTGCTTGACAAAAGCTGAAAGACATAAATACAGTTCCCATCAGCCAGTATTTGAGAGAGCACTTTGTATTTATTGACTATGTGCAATACCTTCATAGTTAATACATCCATTAGCATCTTCCTGTCCTGCCAGCAGGTTGTCCACTTCCCCCTCTGTCATCCTCTCTCCTGATAACACACAACATTTAAACAGAACATCTGAGCATGCTCAGTGTGGATTTAGGCTGTGTGAACCAGAGATGCTAGAGTCCAAATCTCGAGTCTCTGGTGGTTATAAGGAGTGTTGTATCAACTGCTGCGTGGCATCCACACTGCTCATAACATTGCATAGCCATATACAGTATAATAACGCTCATTCATCTTTTCATAACATCTTGTGAATGACGTCAGAGTTAACCTCCCATAGGTTGTAGCTAAAACAATAAGCAAGCTAACAGTAGCTGAGCTAAATGTCTTTACTAACCTATAAGGGTGCAGTTAGAGTTTACAGGTGTCGAACAAAATTAGATGCTTGTGAACCAGAATCCTTTATCTTGATGCCACATATTCAGCATTTAGTGCTTGTTTTAGGCCTTGTTGTCTTTTTTTAAAACAAGCTTCTGAGGAATGGCACAGCACATGCCACATGCATGCTGGGTAACTAGGACTACAGTTGAAAATTAGCCATCTCGCTAACACTGGTGCATTTACAGAAATGTTGATTAATGTGCATTATCCCAACAAAAAAATAAATCCTACTTGCTCCCGGTGCAGTCAACATGTTTTCTTGTCTACTCTCACAGTAGATATGTTACGTGTTACACATTGACACTGACTTTAAGTTAGAGTGATTATATAAAAAGTTATAAGTTGTTCCATTTGCATGCTTTTGAGCAAAAAAATCTCTCTTAACTTCACTTGTTCAGAAATAAACATCTTAACCTTTCATGAATGGTTTTTATTTTTAACATATTCAGAATCAGAGATGATCGTACCCAGAGTGACCAGAACATGTCTCAGCTCAGCACCCATCACCGACCCGTTTCCTTCTTTATCAAAAACTCTCAGGCCTTCCACAAAATCCTCGTATGTCCCCTGTAAACAGACACACACATTGGCTAAGAAGTAAATACTTTAAATAACTCCCTGGACATAGACTGGACTCTGAACTCTGTGTGTCGTACTTTGTCTCTGGACTGAGCCACGTGTTGTAGCATCGGCAGGAAGGTCTCAAAGTCCACCAGTTTACTGTCCATGTCTGTTCCAAAAGAGAAGAGAAACGTATGTTGTTACATAATGTCTGAAATCTTATGAACACAGTAAGATCTTAAGTTTATCTGCCTGCTAAGTGGATCATTTTAAAAATATATATATTTGTTTTAGAGCTGCACAATATATAATTTCTTCACCATTGTCGCAATATCAACTGGCGCAATCACGAAAGACACTCAGATTTTTTTGTGTTAGTTGCAAGAAAGTATCAGCAGAAAACTGAACTTTAAGATGTGATTATTTTTTTAGTGATGCCTTTCATGTTCAGTTCAATTTTCAATTTGTTCAAGAAAAGAATGTTGGTAATGATTTTCTTTATTAGTTTTACCTTATTTATAATTTTTCAGCAGAATACTGGAAGCAGCAGAAGTGAGAACACTTTAATATGTTTATTTATTGTAAGTTATGTTGTTCAATGTTATTGCAGAATTTGTACCCTCAGGTCTGGGTCGTCCCAGCACTCGGAGGACTTCAGCGTTGGTCGGATTTTGTCCAAGAGCTCTCATCACGTCTCCACACTGAGAGAACAAGATCTTCTTCTGATTCTCTGCAGTTCTGTCAAACAGCTGGAAGGCTTCTTTAAACTCTACACACACACAAACACACACACACACACACACACAGATTATATGAACACTGTGTGTGTTTGTGTGTGTGTGTGTGTGTGTGTGTGTGTGTGTGTGTGTGTGTGTGTGTGTGTGTGTTTGTGTGTTTTACCTTCGATCTGATCAGTGCTGAACTCAATCTGAAAAAGAAAACACTGATCTGAAATCAGCACATACTGATGAATGAGCTCTTTACATAACAGGAATCAATGATTTGTCAGTTACTTCTTTGTACCCCGACCAGATGTTAATATTCTAATAAGTAAGTAAAATGTTTTTATAGAAAATCACAAAGTAATACAGTATGTACAGACAGGTCAACTCAAAGCCTTTTAAGGGTAAGACAAGAGTCCAGAGAAACAGCAGATGGTAGAGGAGGCAGAGAGTTCCAGTCTCGCTGCTGTGGACTCTACAGTAAAGCTTAAAGTTAAGGAACACATAGAAGATTGAACATCAGAGAGCGAGCTGATTAATAAGGCTGCAGTAGGTCAGCCACATGCAGGAGCCTGACCAATGATCAGTATGTGAGAGTGAGGATGTTAAACTGAATCCTGTATTTTACAGGCAGCTGGTGCAGAGACTTAAGAACAGGGCTGTTGTGAGACCATTCGAAGAGTAAGTTTTTAGTCTTAACTAACTTCTGTTTTGTCATCTTAAGCTCTAAAGGGACAACATGTAAAAACAAGCAGACAGAGAGACAGACCTTGATGCTTTGTGGGTCGAAGTCCGGTTCTTTAGCAGTTTCTGGTTCTGGAGACATTTTCACTGCTTCCTTCTTCAATTCTACTTTTTTGGGTGCCATCATGGAGAGATGGAGACTAAAACAGGATGGAAAGAAAATATAGAACAGAGTCAGATAATAGAAGGTGAATGCAGGAAGACAGAGAGGAAAAGGATAGATAGAGAGGATATTCCTCTGTGAGTCGGCTTAAATACCGTCACACTCACAGTCTATCAGGCCCATTTAAGGTCAGAGAATTAACTAACAAATGATCCTCTTAGGATTTCTACTGCATAGAGACAAACTTCAAATAGATCTGAAATAAATTCCACAATTCTCTACTGAACCCACACAGTACACACATTTACTGAGACCACCTTAAATAGAAGACACAACGACTCCTCTCCATTGAGACCACCTAAAATAGAAAACACATCAACTTTTATATCTCTGTCAAAAAGACAGCCCTGCCTCTAGGTTTCTCAAACGTTTCCTTGTGTTCCCTTTCCCCCTGTCACCTGTGCTCTTGTTCACACAGCCTGTTCTTCTCTCTCTCTCTCTCTCTCTCTCTGTCTCTCTCTCTCTCTCTCTCTCTCTCTCTCTCTCTCTCTCTCTCTCTCTCTCTCTCTCTCTGGTCTTTGGTCTGTCGCTCTGTGACTGAAAACCGACACTTTGTGAATTTTGCTGATGATACGGTTATTGTCAGCTTACTGAACAATGAGGAAACTTCACACGGTCCGGTCACTGACCACTTTGTAACATGGGGCCAGCTGTTCAAAACATTTAATCTGGGTAAAAATTATCTGGATTTGGAAATCCCATTTTTTGCTATCCAGGATCAGGTAATCCATCTTACTTTTATGCCGGTTTTTCAAAGCAACATTGGATTGGATCACCCTTATCCATATATACAGTTTTCAAGATTAAGAAATCCGGATTATCAGTGCTCTAAATGGGACAACATATCACAATGTGGGCTACCAGCTAAGTAAAGAACAGGTAGGAGAGCCAACATGGGTTCACTGTAAGTGTTTCTTATTTTGAGACAAAACACAAAAATAACATAACCATCCACTTCCATTCATAATTTCTTTTATGACCCCTCATCTGAGTTACAACAAATAAAAACAAATATACATTACCAAATATATTGTGGATATTTTGAAAATGTCTTAAAAACAAAACAAAAGGCTAAATGTCCGATAGGTAACAAAATAAAGCAGGATCAGGGTTCTTCTTCATCTGAGGAGGAGAGAGCAGCATTTTCAAGCCCTGCTTTTAGGAGGCAGATCTGAAGTTTGGCTTTGGTTTGCTGCAGTTTGATCAGCTTGTTCCTTTGCCAGGAGTATCTGTGCTTCTGTTCTTTCAGTTTCTCGTTTAGACATGGGGACAAGATCATTTCTATTTTTATTTTATTTTTACTTTACTATACTGAATAGCTTAATTGGTAGCCCATGTCTACTTCGTCTACTTTATCACTGTTACAATGGTTACACAAGTCAAGTGCAAAATATAAATAAAAGTATATACTACATGACTACTACTACTACATGATACAAATGTATTATTTGACCAATTTTAAAGTTTTACTACATTTTCTTCATTGAATCCACCTTGAAATCCTACCCCCTGTTGGGATCAGGATAATCCTGTTTCTTTGGATCAAAGTTATCCAAATCCTACTGACAAGTTTGGAACAACACAAACTGAAGGTTTGATCCAGATTAAAACTAGGATTGGATTCCGTAATCTAATCGGATTTCAGATTCCTTCTGTCCCTTTTGAACAACCCATTTTCAAGATTTGATCCAAAATCCGATCAGATTACCATTGAACAACTGGCCCATGGTGTCCGAACTAAAATCAGATCATGTAATCCAATCTAACATTTGATTTAGATCAAACCTGCCTTTTGGGGCCAGTTGTTCAAAGGTAAACTGATCGGATTTTGGTTATCAATTGGATCAAATCTTGAAAATGGTTTGTTCAAAAGGGAAAGAAGGAATCTGAAATCCGATTAGATTACGGAATCCAATCCTAGTTTTAATCTGGATCAAACCTTCAGTTTGTGTTGTTCCAAACTTGTCAGTAGGATTTGGATAACTTTGATCCAAAAAAACAGGATTATCCTGATCCCAACAGGGGGTAGGATTTCAAGGTGGATTCCATGAAGAAAATGTAGTAAAACTTTAAAATTAGTCAAATAATACATTTGTATCATTTAGTGTATACTTTTATTTATATTTTGCTCTTGACTTGTGTAACCGTTGTAACAGTGTAAAGTAGATAAAGTAGACATAAGCTACCAATTAAGCTATTCAGTATAGTAAAGTAAAAATAAAATAAAAATAGAAATGATCTTGTCCCCATGTCTAAAGGAGAAACTGAAAGAGCAGAAGCACAGATTGTCCTGGCAGAGGAACAAATCAAGCTGACCCAACTGCAGCAAACCAAAGCCAGACTTCAGATCTGCCTCAGAAAAGCAGGGCTTGGAAATGCTGCTCTCTCCTCAGATGTAGAAGAACCCTGAACATTCATTAACTACTGGACATTTAGCCTTTTATTTTGATGTTTTCAAAAATATCCACAATGTATTTGTTAAAGTATATTTGTTCACGTATTTCCACAGGTGAACACTTCCAACAGTGAGTCTTTTCCACAGATAAGTCTCTCCAACTCTTATTGAATATTGAATATTCCTCATGGCAATAGTAGCACAGTGCTCTTGTCCTCCTGGGAGCCCAGCTTGGAGACCGTGTCTCCCCACCACACACAGACCTCTCTAAGTGTGTGTCTATCCCTTAAAAACCCTTCAGCTCATCAGCTCCTGATTTGTCACAGCTGTGTGGGAACATTGGCCACAGAGGGGTGGAGTTCCCAATTATACCAGCGGATAGAGCCATAGCTGTCTGTGCTTGCAGCCATCTCAGGGGATGTAACGTCCGTCCAGGACACAGCCTCTTGTGACGTCACAAGGTCTAATCTGGATAAAATTGATCCAGATTTAGTAATCCTTTTTTTTGCGATCCGTGATCACGTAATCCATCTTACTTTTGAGGCAGTTTTTCAAAGCAACATCGGATCGGATCAATCTGATCTGTATAGGAACTTTTCAGGATCACCAAATCTGGATAACCAGTGCTCAAACAGTATAGGAAATCACAATGTAGAACTATAGATATATAAAGAGCAACAAGTAGAATAGCCATTGTGGGGTCAATATAACTTTATTCATATTTGAAATGAAAACACACACACATTTAAAAAAAATAACTAAAAAGAAAAACCCCACCCCATCCTCTTCCAGCAGTCTGCTCATCTGAGACCTACAACACAAACACTGTACATTGAGGATATTTATAACATGTTTCAAATATAGATGTATTGAATTAAAAAAAAGACTTAATGTCAAATACTCCACAATTTCAGACTTCCTCATCTGATTTGGAGAGACCAGCTTGTCTGAGCGTAGCCTTTAGGAGGCGGATCTCAAGTCTGGCCTTGGTTTGCTGCAGTTTGGTCAGAGTCAGTTGTTCCTCTGCCAGACGAAGCTGTGCTTCTGCCCTTTCAGTCTCTTTTTGCAGAAGTGCCTTGTAATCATCATCTTTGTTTGATGAAGGGCGCTTCAAGCCTTTCCTCTGAGATCCTGTGGCAACTACCACTGGCTCAACCAATGAGGATCCAGCTTCTTCCTCAGGAACAGAGCTGAGATTCAATATAAATACGCTCTCTGGATCAGCCTCAGGAGGAACTGGCAGATTCTCCTCCTCCTCAATCCAAGGCTCGCCATCCCCTACAACACCTTGAATACCATGGAGAGCTTGCGACTTCTCACCTCCAATGATGTCGAGGACCACATCTGTGTAATCTCCCCTCTTAAATGGCTTGTTGCCTGTTTGTGGGTTTTTGGCTTCAGCATGGTCCTTTGTTGCCCTGGCCTTAAGATTCTTCCACTGCAATTTGATTTGGTCTGTGGTCCTCCTCTGGCCAGACCCTATGGCATTCACATTTTCTGTGATTAAAGTCCAAACATCATTTTTCTTTATGTTGGTATCCTTAACGGAATTAAAACTTCCCACTATTGTTCCATAATGGCACCAAACACCCTCTAGTAGTGCATTGGTTTCAGCAGCAGTGAAGTTACAGCTTCTTGAGTCCATGGTTCCGTTGCTTTACTATAGTGAACATTGTTCATCAATTATAGGCCTTAGGTCCAATTGCCTCAACTGAACACAAGCCCAAACCAATCAGTTGTAATAGGTGTGTTTGAAATGACCAACTACACAGCCATATAAATCAGCCTTTCTCAGAGGATTCACAGAGACAGTTACATGGCAGGTGTTGGTGGCAAAGTGGTGGTGTCCACCGCCACCACCACCTTGCCAGGAGAGGATACCGTCAAAGGGTGTATGTTGAACGTATCAAGCCACTGGAGCAATACACCACGGAGGAGCTGTATGTCCGGTTTCGCTTTGGGAAGGCTGATATAAGTCTACAAGTCTATATCCAAGTTTTCGTGCAGATTGGACTCACGGCCCAGGAGGAGTTAGACAAAGTAGGTTTCCCATATATTGCGATGTGAATAGTTAATAAATAAACAGTGCCATCTAATGGCCGATTCACTCTAAATTTGGCATGGATGCTCAAGCCCCTATGCGTAACAACTGTGTCATATTTGGTGGCAATCGGAATATGTCTTGGTAAGATACGCAACTTCCTGTTTTGACAGCCCCCTACAGGACGTTGGTGCTCTGTAACTTGCACATTGTGTTAGCTATCAAAATTCTTTTGATATGTTTTTGTCACGAGGGTCCACCGAGTCTACGTGCACATTTTTGTGCAGATGGGACTCACGTTCTCGGAGGAGTTAAAAAAAGGAGGTTTCGCTCAAAGCGAATTTGCTAATTAAAAAAATTAAAACTGTGCCATCTAAAAGCCAATTGTTGCCATATTTAGCACACAGCCTCATTAGCACACGAGGAACAACTGTTTTAAATTTTGTGTCCATCGGAACAGCCGTTAGCAAGATACAACCGTTCCTGTTTCCACACCCACCTACAGGAAGTTGGTCCTCCTCCTCAATATTTTGCTGATTAATAAATACAAATTAAAACAGTGCCATCTAATGGCTGATTGCCGCCAGGTTTGGCAAAGATGCTAAACTGGCCATGAGGAACAAACTTGTCAAGTTTCGCGGCAATCCGAATAATTGTTGCCACGATAAGGCAACTTCCTCTTTAGACAGGAAGTTGCTATAACTTGCCCATTTTTTTAACTATCAAATTTTTCTGGATAACTTTTCGTCATGAGGGCAACAGATACTACCTGCAAAGATTCGAGAAGATTGAAATCACGGCCTAGGACGAGTTCGAAAGAATGTAAAACACCTGAAAAATGCATAATTAAAAATGGCCGCCTTCCGGTTGGGCGGAGCTAATCAAGGTAAATGGGAAATATGTCTGTGATGATTAAAGCAATATGGGTATTAAGTCTGGTGAAGATTGGAGAAACTATGTCCACGTTAAGGCCTTCCACGCCTTAGGGGGCGCTATGGAGCCCGCTTACAGATATGGCCCAAATCGCTATACAGTCTCAAAAAGCCCCCAGGTGTTTATGTGGGCGCCAATTTTTGTGAGTTTTCGTATATATTGAGGCCGTCAAAAATGCGCCCAAGGGCTAAAACCAATTAGGTGGCACTATAGAGCAACCATACCACTCCCAGGCCTAAATTTGTATTCAGATGAAATAGTTTAATATTCTGCACATGGCTGCAAAATTTTGAGAATTTTCGTGCATCCTAAAGTCCTCAAACAAGTGTTCGTATAATGAAGATTTTTGCACGAAAACCAAGATTATGGAAATTTTTGAATTTTGTAATTTTTTCTAAAAATAGCTCCATGCAGTTCAAGATGAGACCAATGTTCCCTCAAAAGTTGGTATATTAACTTCTTACTTTTTTCGGAATTAAGGCGCACGTCAGGGGGCGCTATGGAGCCCCCTGGCAACACCCGAGGCCAAGCACTACAGAACTTTGCAATTTTCACCAGTTGTGACAGGTGTGCAAATTTTGTTTAGTTTTCGTGCATGCTAACGCCCTCAAAAATGCGACAAAGGACTTGGAAAAATAATAATAATCTGACAAAAAACACAGTGCAAGGCACCGTTGTGGCCTTGCACTTTCGTGCTCGGGCCCTAATTACTTGTTGTGAAATTGTGAAATAATAGTAGAAAAATGTAATTTTCCAGTTTCTAGCATCTGTTCCAGTCATTGTACTTTTCTTCTTTGATCAGTGGGAGGCAGCATCTCTCAGGAAGTGACCTGCAGATTCATGTTTCTGCCAGCTGAGCCGTTTGTGAAAGGACAGCTTTGGTTTGCAGCTGCTGAATCATGTCCTGCTCTGTGGGGATGTAGAGAATTAGCACTGCAAGAAGCAAACATCTTAGAAAGTAAAACAAAGTGATGTTGATGATGTAAGATATTGCTCTCCTTGAGGACCTCAGTTGTTTTATTAGTCCATGAGCCAAGGCCCCAAATTTGGGCCATCGGTATCATCTGGGGGGACAAAGGCTCATAGTGATTTTTGGCAAGGTATACACCCCTAGTACTAGAAAAATCACGATAGCAGTGCAGGGGTGGTAGCGAATCCCTTTTTTTCAGTTCATGAAGTTACTAACCCCATAAGATAAATTGCGTTTTTGAAATCTGGTGTATATCTGGTTTAGGCTCATGGTAGGGATATTGTCAATATTCTATAATATGGTGCTTGGTATTGTTGGAAAGAGGAGCTTTTAGGCTTTCATTTAAGCCCAGTACTGAATCTGTCTGTCAATCACAGAGGTCACATGACTTCTTTAAACCAGAAATAACACACATTTTCTCCCAATTTCCGCCTAAACTGTGTGCTTTCTTTTATCCCTGGGGCATGACAGACCACCGGGAACACAAAACTCAACAACTTCAATACTCAAGGCACTCTGATGATTCAGAAAATGTACAATATACCCATACTATTTATATGTGAGAGCCTTAAATTAGACTTATGCAGCCAGGACAAGTCTTCAAAATAGAATGGAGCCAATAGAATGGACAAATAGAATACCCTATTAGTCCAGGGCCAAATGGCCTCTTTATTCATGTACAGTTGTAATAAAAAGTAACTGTTTCAATAGTGTTGTCAACATAACACTTGTAAGTGGTTTAACAAAATGCTTCCATCATGTATTTTGATATTCAGCCACTTTCAGTTAGAATGTCAGAAAGTAGCTCATGCACGTAATGATGGATTTTGACAGTTTGACAAGGTTTTGTCAGTTTTGTGAAAAGATCGTTGGTTCAGTTGACTGGTTATAACAACACTACCAACTATGCCATCTTCAATCAACTTCCAATGAGTTCAAAAAAGTACGAAATACTTTTTCTCTTGTGCTTGTGAATTGATGGGGAATAGACAGAGGGAGATTATACCTATAGTAGGGGTGGGCGATATATATTGTCCACGATAATATTGTCGTTGTTGTGTTAACGATGTGCAAATTGACATTATTGAGTATTTAAATTACTTAGAAAATAACACTTCACAACACGCATTGGAACGCTACACATTAACTAATGTCAACAAAAATGGCGGCGCGCGATTGTGCAGCGGCTTTTAGCTCTCCTGTTGGTGTATATTTATACAAGTACAGCCACACTGACCTAATCAATATAGGACTACGATCAGGGCTCGAGAGTATGACCAATTTTGGTCGCATTTAAATTTTTCCTAGGTCGCACCGGTGCACCTAACGTCCTCGCATCCGCTGCCTCTCCACCAACGAAGCGATGTCGTTTATATCGATATGGTTTAATGTTGCGTTACATGACCCATTCCTTCTGGAAAGCCATGCCTGTGTTTGGATCTCTCCTTCGCGCAGCCCCGCCCCCATTCACACACACACCGGCCGGCTCACCTGCAACATGGAGAAACACAGCGCCGCTGGTCCAAACTCCCGACATTTGTCTACAGTTTTAATTGTTATTATCACAGCTGTATATTATTATATATTATAAGTATGAGAGGGAAACATGTATTGGTACCAGTGTTTCCGCTGGTAACTCTCTGTTACTGCGGCCGCCACGGTGAAAAACACATTAGAAGTTATTAAATGCAACTAACTTCAGTTCGTTGAGTAATAGCGTGTAAGACGGAGCCTGCTGGATCATAATTCATAAAAATGCAGCGCAGTGATGATACAGACATTTCATAGCCTACACAAGACGGGTGTAACGCCGCTGATGAGTCAGCCATCACTCTCTGAGTAGCCTAGCATATGCTTTAGTCCATCGCACTCCCTCGGTCTTTCGGTCGTTCTTTTTTTTTTTCTTTCTAAAGATTTTGGCCTTTATTTTGACAGGAAAGCTGAAGACATGAAAGGGGAGAGAGAGGGGGGGGTGACATGTAGGAAAGGGCCGCAGGTCGGAGTCAAACCTCTATATTTACCAACTGAGCTATCCGGGCATCCTCTTTCTCTTTTAATCAGTCTGTTATTGTTGTTGAAAGCTTATGAAGGAGCTTTCTCAGATATATATATATATTTTTTTATTTTTTTTTATATATCCTAGGCTATTTATTTTAGATAACTTTCATTTACATGTGTTGCAGCTGTATATTTTCAAACTGGTAAAGGAAACCCTGTCTTTGCATTTTATTTTAATCACAATCTGTTTTAATAAAAGAGCTTGTGAAAAGTGGCTTTGACTTAAAACTGAACATTTAACCCACTTTGTAAAAAAATACAGAGCTATATATCGTGTATCGCCATTCAGCGTTACGGCGATGCGAGGAAAAATTTGGGTGCACCTAAATTTTGTGCTGGTTCACCTAAATAAAAATAGTAAGGCGCACCAGTGCAACCAAGGCAAAAAGTTAGTGTGGAGCCCTGACAATACAACACAGCCGTTACAGGAGCCTTCCAGGCGGCTCATAACGTCCCGGAGGACCTAGCCAGACCGGACGCTCCGTGAATTGTTGTCGGCATCTAGCATGCTGAGCTAGCTACCGGCAGGATCGAGACAAGAACTCTGGCAAGACCAGAGGAGGAGGACTGCATTTTTTGGATCGTTGCCCAGCACTGCTCACCTGACCTGGAAGCCCTGTTGGTAATATACAGGCCATTTTATTTACCACGAAAACAGCACACCGCCATCTACACAGCCCCCGATGCAAACATTAGCACAAGTTTGGCTCACTGCTAACCATAGTGAACAAACTGCAGCACGATCACCTGGAGGGGATACATATTGTAGCAGGGGACTTTAACAAGGTGTCCTTACAAGTCTGTACTCCCCAGCTTTTTCCAGCATGTAGATTGTGTTACTAGAGGGAAGAACACACTAGACCATGTATACTCTAACATCAAGAAAGCATACAGAACTGCTCCTATCCCTCACCTGGGCCAGTCAGATCACATCCAACTACTCCTGATCCCAGCATACACCAGATTACACCCAACTACTCCTGATCCCAGCATACATCAGTCAGATCACATCCAACTACTCCTGATCCCAGCATACATCAGTCAGATCACATCCAACTACTCCTGATCCCAGCATACATCAGTCAGATCACATCCAAACTACTCCTGATCCCAGCATGCATCAGTCAGATCACATCCAACTCCTGATCCCAGCATGCCAAATCACATCCCAGCCTGATCCCATGCATCAGTCAGATCACATCCAAATACTCCTGATCCCAGCATACATCAGTCAGATCACATCAACTACTCCTGATCCCAGCATGCATCATATCACATCCAACTACTCCTGATCCCAGCAGGCATCAGATCACATCAACTAGTCCTGATCCCAGCATGCAATAGATCACATCCAACTACTCCTGGTCCCAGCATGCATCAGTCAGATCACATCAACTACTCCTGATCCCAGCATGCAATAGATCACATCCAACTACTCCTGATCCCAGCATGCAATAGATCACATCCAACTACTCCTGATCCCAGCATGCAATAGATCACATCCAACTACTCCTGATCCCAGCATGCATCAGATCACATCCAACTACTCCTGAGCCCAGCATGCATCAGTCAGATCACATCCAACTACTCCTGATCCCAGCATGCATCAGATCACATCCAACTACTCCTGAGCCCAGCATGCATCAGTCAGATCACATCCAACTACTCCTGATCCCAGCATACATCAGATCACATGGGATCTGATCCAATGGCGCCCAGAGGCATTTGAGCGGCGTCCCTTTGGAAAGGAACTGTCAGTGAACCTTTCCCAGACCCACTCTCAGTTACAACTGAGAAGGGTCTGGTGTCAACCAGGCTACCGGTATCTAGCTCAGCATGCTAGATGCCGACAACAATCCACGGAGCGTCCGGTCTGGCTAGGTCCTCCGAGATGTTATTAGCCACCTGGAAGGCTCCTGTAACGGCTGTGTTGTATCGTAGTCCTATATTGATTAGATCAGTGTGGCAGTACTTGTATAAATATACACCGACAGGAGAGCTAGCAGCCGTTGCACAATCGCGCGCCGGCATCTTTGTTGACATTAGTGAATGTGTAGCGTTCCAATGCATGTTTTAAAGTGTTATTTTCTAAGTAATTTAAATACTTGATAATGTCAATTTGCACATTGTTAACACAACAACGACAATATTATCGTAGACGATATATATCGCCCACCCCTACTATAGGTATAATCTCCCTCTGTCTATTCCCCATCAATTCACAAGCACAAGAGAAAAAGTATTTTGTACTTACATTTAATACCCCTGGAACTCATTGGAAGTTGATTGAAGATGGCATAGTTGGTAGTGTTGTTATAACCAGTCAACTGAACCAACGATCTTTTCACAAAACTGACAAAACCTTGTCAAACTGTCAAAATCCATCATTACGTGCATGAGCTACTTTCTGACATTCTAACTGAAAGTGGCTGAATCAAATCAATCAATCAAAATGTATTTGTATAGCGCTTTACAACAACCAGCAGGTATCCAAAGTGCTTCACATCTGGAACTAAGAATAGACAACATATCTTTGCAATAAGAAGAATGAAACATAGAAAACAGTAAAATCATAAAAGGTTACACAGAAACAGGAAGAGGAAATTGTCACACCACTACTACATTCTAAACAGGTAGGTTTTGAGTTTAGACCTGAAAAGAGCGACATCTGTAGTTGTGCGAATATCAGGGGGTAACTTGTTCCAGAGTCTCGGGGCAGCAACTGCAAAAGCTTGATCACCCCATCATTTGTACCTTGACCTCGGCACTTCTAAAACCAGTTGGTTAGAAGTCTGCAAAGACCGGCTGTGCTCATGCAGGGTTAAAATCTCGGATAGGTACTCCGGGGCTAGGCCATTAAGGGCCTTAAAAACAAAAAATAAAATCTTAAAATCTATTCTAAAACGCACAGGGAGCCAATGTAGGGTGTAAAGAACGGGAGTGATGTGTGCACGTCTAGATGTATTTGTTAAAAAGCTAGCAGCAGCATTTTGTACAAGTTGAAGACGTGAGATGGAGGTTTGATTCAAACCAACATAGAGAGCATTACAGTAATCCAACCTTGAACTAATAAAAGCATGGATCGCTTTTTCTAGATCATGCCTGTTAAGGAATGGCTTAACTTTAGCTAGTAGACGGAGCTGGAAAAAGCTCATTCTAACAACCTTGCTGATTTGTTTGTCAAATTTTATGTTGCATTCAAAAGTAACCCCCAAATTTCTGACAGCTGGCTTAAAATATGAAGTCAGTGCTCCCAAACTCAAAGATGGACCATTTGTCGTGCCTGAAGTGCTGAAGATGATACTCCATTTTATCTTTGTTCAAGTTAAGAAAGTTTTGTGACAGACACAACTTAATATCATTGATACAACTAAGCAGGGAGTCTAATGCGACACTGTCATTCGGTTTGATAGGCAAATCAATTTGCAAATCATCTGCATAACAGTGAAAAGATAAGTTGTGCTTTCCTATTATAGCCCCTAACGGCAATATATATATAAAGAAAACAGGATTGGGTCAAGAATTGAACCCTGGGGTACCCCACAAGAGAGAGGAACAGTTGACGAGGAGCAGTCACCAATCATAACAGAAAAGCTCCTATTCACCAAATAGGAGCTAAACCATTGAATTAAGCTAAAACATTGAATATCAAAATACATGACAGAAGCATTTTGTTAAACCACTTACAAGTGTTATGTTGACAACACTATTGAAACAATTACTTTTTATTACAACTGTACATGAATAAAGAGGCCATTTGGCCCTGGACTAATAGGGTATTCTATTTGTCCATTCTATTGGCTC
>NC_041345.1:34378645-34553645 GCF_004354835.1 Perca flavescens
GGGGCATCCTTACCAGATGCCCGAACCACCTCAACTGGCTCCTTTCGACGCAAAAGAGCAGCAGCTCTACTCCGAGCTCCTCACGGATGACTGAGCTTCTCACCCTATCTCTAAGGGAGACGCCAGCCACCCTCCTGAGGAAACCCATTTCGGCCGCTTGTACCCTGGATCTCGTTCTTTTGGTCATGACCCAGCCTTCATGACCATAGGTGAGGGTAGGAACAAAAACTGACCGGTATATCGAGAGCTTTGCCTTCTGGCTCAGCTCTCTTTTCGTCACAACGGTGCGATAGATTGAATGCAATACCGCACCCGCTGCGCCGATTCTCCGACCAATCTCCCGCTCCATTGTCCCCACAAAACACATGTAGACCGGTTGGGCATACTCCCAGGCTCCCTCCAGGATCCTTGCGAAAGTGAAGAGCTGGTCCGTTGTTCCACGACCAGGACGGAATCCGCATTGTTCCTCCTCAACCCGAAGTTCGACTATCGGCCGAACCCTCCTTTCCAGCACCTTGGAGTAGACTTTACCAGGGTGTGATACCCCTGTAATTGGCACACACCCTCTGGTCCCCCTTTTTAAAAAGGGGAACCACCACCCCAGTCTGCCACTCCTTTGGCACCGTCCCAGACTTCCACGCAATGTTGAAGAGGCGTGTCAACCAGGACAGCCCCTCCACACCCAGAGCCTTGAGCATTTCTGGACGGATCTCATCAATCCCCGGGGCTTTGCCACTGTGGAGTTGTTTGACTACATCAGTGACTTCCGCCTGGGAAATCGACAACAATCCCCCGTTATCCTCCAGCTCTGCCTCTAACATAGAGGGCTTATTAGTCGGATTCAGGAGTTCCTCAAAGTGCTCCTTCCACCACCCTATTACCTCCTCAGTTGAGGTCAACAGTGTCCCATCCTTACTGTACACAGCTTGGATGGTTCCCCGCTTCCCCCTCTTGAGGTGGCGAACAGTTTTCCAGAAGCACTTTGGTGGGGTTCTCCCACACCCGCTGCTTTGCGTCTTTCACAGCAGAGGCTGCAGCCCTTCGGGCCCTTTGGTACCCTGCAACTGCATCCGGAGTCCTCCGGGATAACATATCCCGGAAAGACTCCTTCTTCAGTCGGACGGCTTCCCTGACCACCGGTGTCCACCACGGTGTTCTTGGGTTACCGCCCCTTGAGGCACCTAAGACCCTAAGACCACAGCTCCTCGCCGCAGCTTCAGCAATGGAAACTTTGAACATTGTCCACTCGGGTTCAATGCCCCCAGCCTCCACAGGGATGCACGAAAAGCTCCGCCGGAGGTGTGAGTTGAAAGTCTGTCGGACAGGGGCCTCCTCCAGACGTTCCCAATTTACCCGCACTACACGTTTGGGCTTACCAGGTCTGTCCACAGTCTTCCCCCACCCCCTGACCCAACTCACCACCAGATGGTGATCGGTTGACAGCTCTGCCCCTCTCTTCACCCGAGTGTCCAAAACATACGGCCTCAGATCAGATGAAGCGATTATGAAATCGATCATTGACCTTCGGCCTAGGGTGCTCTGGTACCAGGTACACTTATGAGCATCCCTATGTTCAAACATGGTGTTCGTTATAGACAATCCATGACTAGCACAGAAGTCCAACAACAAACAACCACTCTGGTTTTGATCAGGAGGCCGTTCCTCCCAATCACGCCTCCAGGTGTCTCCATCATTGCCCACGTGTGCGTTGAAGTCCCCCAGCAGAACAATGGAGTCCCCACTGGAGCCCCATGCAGGACTCCAGTCAAGGTCTCAAGAAGGCCGAATACTCCGAACTCCTGTTTGGTGCATATGCACAAACAACAGTCAGAGTTTTCCCCCCACAACCCGCAGGCGTGGGAGGCAACCCTCTCGTCCACTGGGGTAAACTCCAACAGCGGCGCTCAGCCGGGGCTTGTGAGTATCCCCACACCCGCCCGGGGCCTCACACCCTGGGCAACTCTGGAGAAGAAAAGAGTCCAACCCCTATCCAGGAGTATGGTTCCAGAACCAAGACTGTGCGTGAGGTAAGCCCCACCAGATCTAACCGGTAGCGCCCCACCTCCCGCACCAGTTCCGGCTCCTTCCCCACAGAGAGGTGACGTTCCACGTCCCCAGAGCCAGCGTCTGCTGCCCGGGTCTGGTCCGTCGAGGCCCCTGACCTTCACTGCCACCCATGTGGCAGAATAATCATGAATTCACAAAATGTAAAGAGGAAAAAATGCGTTTTGTTATTTATCATTTCAAGCATTTAGAGCAAAAACCCAGCCCCCTGTATTTTACATTTCTATTCACATGCCGGGATTCTGTAGCCTACAGCGATGCCCGAACTCCACACACACGACTGAGCCGAGATGTGTGTGCGTTAAAACACACACAAAGCTGAGCCGAGATGTGTGTGTTAAAGGTTAAAACTTGCAGCACCTGACTGGGAACGATACAGAGTTACCAACGGCTGCTGGGGCAGATGAACTCACGCTGGTCTCTTTTCTGTAAATAGGCTACAATTAAACCTTTGTGAGTAGAAAGTCAATACTTATCAATGCACTCACCTGTGTAGACCGGCATAAACATGTAGAAAGCGATATTTCAATCTGCTCAGTCCACCGCGCTGTTTTACGCTAACACAGCTCTACTCTGCAAATAGCGAACTTTTTACAAACAAGCTAAAACAAAAGCTGTCAGTTTGTAGTCTAACTGTTTATCTTAGGTTGCCGGGAATATGGAAATTTTGACAAATTATTGTAAACCTGACTGCTGGCTGAACAAACCAAACTCTCCGCTAGAGCAAACAATCTGGAGCTACTTAATATGCACGTGAATGACGCGATCGTTATATTCAGTGATGATGATGATGATGATGGTTGTTGTATTATTTTGCAACAACATTGTTTCATTGCAAATGAGGCATACATGACGAGAGCATACTGTAGCCTGCTTATCAGCTTTTGGCTTTTCCACGTCAACTTTTTGCTTCGGCGTCTTTGACAGTGACATGTTTACCTGACAACAGCCTTTCTTTCTGCAAGCATTTTCCACCAATCAGGATGCTGCATACTACAATAATGTTTCCATAATCACAGACTTTAACCATCACTCCTCAGTGAACTGCCTCCTAGTCTGAGATCATTTTCTAGTTAAAGAGCCAGTTATCATTATGGAGTTTCCATGTTTTTTAGGAGTTTGCTCACACTAATACATGTTAAAAAATAGCATTAATTCAGTAAGAAAGTGAAAATTTTGAACAAGAATAGGCGTAGTAGGTATAAATTCATTTTATTTTCTTTATTTGAAAGTCCGGCCGCCAGAGTGCTTAGAAAAATTCTGAAAAAAATGTAAGTGATGATGAATTGATGTTTTCAGTTCAATTAATTAAATCCAAGTAAATAGAACACTCACAAGCTGTCACCAAAATCACTCGGTCCCCTTTAAATCTTTCAGAAAATGATGTAAGTGTATCGGAATATATCGAATCGTATCGAATCGTATCGTTGGCTGAATATTGTGATATATATCGTATCGTGAGCTGAATATCGTGTATCGTATCGCAAGATTAGTGTATCGCTACAGCCCTAATATATACAGTATATATATACACATATATATATATGTATGTATGTATATATATATGTATGTATGTATGTATATATGTATGTATGTATGTATGTATATATATATGTATGTATGTATATATGTATATATATATGTATGTATGTATATATGTATATATATATGTATGTATATACAGATGTATGTGTATGCATGTGTACAATCCCGTCTGTTCAGAGTCTGAAGGTGAAGCAGCACATTCATCACGTAAAAGTTTGGCTGTTTCTCTTCAATCTACTTACAGTAAGAAATTTCAATGGACATTTTTCCTCAGAACACAGAACACTGTTACCATGGTTACTCACATTGATCCACGGTGATTGGCTGGAAGGTGCGGGCATGACCTTTTATTTACTGTTTTCAGCCCTCAATACATTAAATACAACCATGTTACGGATATCTTTACTTATAACGGTATTATTACTTATTTAAAGTTACAGCAAAATGTGTCTGTTTTCTAAATCAAACATGTCCCCTACTGTTTATTTTGTTGAGTAAAAAGGGGGAATTATCCTTTTTCATTAATTAATCAATGAATTCAAGTCCATTTTTATGTCAGAACTTAGGCTTAAAATGAATACATTTCTATAACTAAATGATTTAAAAAGGCCTGATGGGAACTAATGATCATGTGACTGTGTGAGTGTCTATGTGTGTGTGTGTGAGAGATGACACACTACCTGACCTCTCAGGTTTCAGTCATAGAGGCAAAGCGAGGAAAGGCCAGAAGACACCAGACGGACAGACAGAAAGATAGTTAGAGTGAGGGACAGACAGACAGACAGACAGACAGACAGCAAATACTCTGTTAATTACTGGATTAATTTGGGAAAAAACAACCGGAGTAGGTAAGACTGAACCATCATTACTGATATTGTGTGTGTGTGTGTGTGTGTGTGTGTGTGTGTGTGTGTGTGTGTGTGTGACATTTGTAATTAACCTCGTGTTGATATTACAAAGGACTGTGTGTATAGAGATTAAGAGTGCTTTTACACCTGTAGTTCTGTAGACTTGGTGTGATTCAATGCTGAAGGTGCAACATCACGTCGTTTTTCATTTGGTTGGGTTTGCGTTCATGCTGCACTTTGTCAAACACCAAATACTGTCAACAAATGTGACACAGTGGAAATGGTCGCTGGTCCGTTGGACACAATATCTGAGTGAAACTCGCTGACACTGACAAAGTCTTGGGTTTTCTGGTTCTGCTTTAGTGTTGTTAATATTTAAGAAGTTGAACAATGTGAGCAGCTGACAGACAGTGAGGGACGGAGAGAGAGAGAGAGAGAGAGATGATTTTACACAGACTGATGATGTCACAGAGACTGATGATGTCACACAGACAACCAGCGATGTGTAATCACAATAAGTTATGGATCTGAAAGTTATCATCCCTTAAATCAGATATAAGTATATAAACTGTGTGGAAGGTTGAAAGTACAGCTTCTTGTATTTGGGTCAGATCATTCCCACCTGAAGTGAACTGAACTCTAGAGAACAGAGAACATCGTTTTCAACCAGACAATCTGCCCAAACTGCTCATTTGTGAAAGCAGCCTCAGAGTTCTTCATTTACAACTATGTGAAGTATTTTAATCCAAAGGTTTCTGGTTGTTCTCTCCAACATTGGCATGGACAGGCCTAAATCTGCAAGAACCAGAATTTTAGATTATTTAGATTATTATTAGATTAATTTGATTAACTGAAATCACCTTTAACAAAACAATGAAAATAAAAATCACAAATCATTTATAAAAGAGAACTGAGTCACCTTCAGATTTTGTGTTGTACCTGAACGCACCGTGTGTGTGTATGTGTGTGTGTGTGTGTGTGTGTGTGTGTGTGTGTGTGTGTGTGTGTAGTACACCTGCTGTGCTGCTGTTAAACTGATACACTATCTCTCTGATTTAACTCTGCGTCATCATCATATCAGCTGTTCAGAGTCCTGAGCTCATTAAATCTCCACAGAAAGCTTCAGTTCTAACTTCACAATGCAGGAAATGCGTGTGAATAATGAATGCTGAAAATACAGAAATCTTAAAGTCTCAAATGCATTGCACTGCTAAAACCCATTTAACTAAATGTTACAACAGTTGGAAGCTGAACTGCAGAAGCTGAGAGCTGAATGACTACTTAAAAATCTGGATCCACGGAAAGCTTCAGTTCTAACTAGAAGATGCATTTCCTGCAGAAAATGCGTGTGAATGCTGAAATTCCAAAGAATTGCTGAAAATGTTTAATTCTTTCATTTTCCAACGTAAAATGTTTATTGAGTTTCATATTTGAACTTTCAGAATTAGAAACATATTTATAAATTCTCAATAGTTAATAATCAAGAGTCAAATCACTGCTGCTTCCGCTAACTGGTGAAAGTAAACTAATCTCCAGATCTGTGATCTTTGAACCTCTGTAAGCAGCTGTAGGGACCAGTATGAGTTACTGGGAGATGGTCAGACAGCAGCAGCGGAGGTTAGCATTACTGGGCTACATGCTAACTGTGCTTCCAACGTTACATAAAGTTAAAGAGTGTCTCGTTGGCTGGATGATGAGGCGTTTCATTCGACAGGACTTTGGCCGGAGGTGACATGTGGGGGTAAGAGTTTAGGATGTATTTATGGGCCAACTGATCAGGGATCAGATATTAACAACTGCTTGTAGTCTAATATAGCTCAGTGTGGCTGTGGCCAGGCTAACACTACCTGAGCAGGGCATACTGAAAGGTTAACGGCCAGCAGAGGCATTTACCTTGTCAGATTAGCACTGTTAGCTTTAGTTTCGGATGGTATGTGTGCTAAAAATGACTCAGGAAAGCTTTCATATTAATGGATCTTCACACATCTCTGGTTGCTAAAGTTATCTCTCGTGCAAAAGCGATGGCAGAGGAACTAGCTTAAATATTGTGCTTCTAGCTGAAAACATCTGAGTACTTGCTTTAGGCCAATGAGCTAAGAGCTATAGAAGCTAAAGGTTTGAACCTTTAAACCTTTCTCTTAAAAATGAACACAAATACTGTCCGTTTGTTCCAGTTCCTCATTAAACAGTTTGATCTTTTCGAATTTGATTCAGGAGTTCAGATCTCCTGCCAGAGGACAGAAGAAGTCTGAGTCGCCCAACTTTTAAAAATAACAACATGGATCAAAGTTAATCAGACTGATCTTCATTTCAATCGGTACATTTGGAATATGAAATGCAGCACTTTGCTTTATGTTGTCTGATGTTGTGACGTAGATTCCTGTTGCCTAGAAACAGACCTGTAAGGTCAGTTGTTTGTGTTTGTAGATTGAAACTGTTGAAGAGATATAAGAGTGAATGAAGCTGCTGCCGAGAGTCAGTCTCACTGATCTCACGCACATGTGATGGCAGCACATTCGGAGGTTTCAGAGTTACAAGTTACTTGGCATCTGAATCGCAATGTGATCCTCAAAACACACACACACACACACACACACACACACACACACACACACACACACACACACACACACACACACACACACACACACAGATATCTCAGTGTGCGGATGTGTTTCATGTCTGGCAGCAGGTCGGAACTGTAGCTGTGTGTGTCCACTGAGATTTCAGAGAGAAACTTTAACTTAACTGTCAGTGAGTTTCAGTCTCAATCAGAGAACATCACACCAACACTATATATACACACTCTACTATATAGCAATGGTTCCCAAAGTGGGGTCAAGGGCCCCCCCAGGGGTCGTTGAAGGGGGTCCAGGGTCCCCAGCAAAAAGGGGAATCATCTTTTTTCATTATAATACCATCCATACAGACCACAATGTCACTATTTTAGTTATGAGCTTCATACACTATCTGTAATTAAACATCTAAAAGAAAAAAACTATTAATAATGTGGTTTAATTTGTGTCAGTTTAGGTGTCCTTTTGTGAACCACTGCTATATACTATATACACACTGTATCATTCAGTTCAATTAAATTGTATGTATAGTGTCATATCCTACCAGAAGTTATCTCAGGCATCCTGGGAGCTGAAGGCTTTTAGAGACTCTGTGGGTACATCTCTGCTCTGTGTATCCTCGCTCATGGCTCCCACCTAACCCACCAGCGGCAGAACCGAACAGAGCCTACAGTCCCTCTGCTTCACTAACTGCTGGGAAGACAGTGGTACTGGGAGATGGCTAACCAGAGTGTGCCTAACCCTCTCCTGGGATTTCATCCGTTCTAAGGGCAAAGAAATCTCCCTTCGGTGTGAGTGGAGCGACCCAAATGTTAACTAATGTTAGCTTGCTAATTTCCTCCACTCAACATGCCTTCATCATACACTGGTTACCGTAAAATAAGCCAAACAAACATGTTACTCATCTGGAGATAGCAATGTGCTCTCCTTAGATTTGACAAGAGCCTGTGAATTAAACATTATACCAATTTAGAGGCTGGCCAGCTGGCTAGTAAGCTAGCTTGCTTGCTATGGGGCTAATTGTTTAGCGGTATAGAGGGCGCAGAGAGAATTCTATTACGGTCTTTATATTAAATATCACGTTGTAGGATATTAGTTTATTAAAAAGTTAGTATATTTTGTAATGTGTAGGTATGTAGAGATCCTTTATGTTGGAATAAATATGCCTAAGTAAGTAATTATGTATATCTCGTAATATGCTACGTTTCCCATTTTATGGATATAATGTGCAAAAATAGTTATTCCAATATTTGAACCTGTGTGTTTTTAGAAGGAACATTCAAACCTAATCTTTGACCCGTTTTGACAGCTCTTATTGGTATTGTATTGATCAGATGAGCTTTCAAGCTGAACAGCCAATGAGATGAATTGGCTGTTCAGCCGACGCCGACAACTGCCAACGGCCCCAAAAACACGCTGACGAAGGCGGGCGGGACACACCGTGCAGACTAGGAACGATGGCTTGGTGTGTCAGGGCCTTAAGAGCTTTGAGACAGCCATCATGAAGGAGGGCCAGAACAACTTCTGGTTCAAGCAAGGAGTGAACCACAAGTAACTCTGCATTCTGGGACCGCAGTGCATTCTGGGAGTGCAGTGCATTCTGGAGCTGTGTTCGAAACTGCTCCCTCATTCACTCGCTTACTATTCCCTATATAGTCTTTATTTCATTGATTTAGGACACTCGCTGAAAACACATTGTTGCATGACTCATGTCAGTAGATTCGCCCATTGTTTGTGTGATGGAGGTGGGCGCGCACAGCATCATGTCAACAAACCGAAACAAAAATACTTCTAATACATCCCTGGTTCGGAGGTGTTTAGATCCCAGCACAATAACCTTGGTTATTTCTGAATTTAACATCAGGAAGTTGTAAGTCATCCAGGATTTTATGTCCTTAATGCATGCTTGAAGTTTAACTATTAAAGTGTTCAAATTATGCTCATGTTCAGGTTCATAATTGTATTTTGATGTTGTACCCGAATAGGTTTACATGTTTTAATTTTCAAAAAACACCATATTTTTGTTGTACTGCACATTGCTGATTTCCTCTTTTCACCCTGTGTGTTGAGCTCTCTGTTTTAGCTACAGAGTGAGACATCTCACTTCTGTACCATCTTTGTTGGGAGTCACACAGTAGCTAGGTAAGGACTACTAGCTAGAAGCTAGCGCTGCAAGAGGTTAGCCACCTCATTCTCAATGGCAAAACACTGCAACAACACTATAGAACTACTTCCATGTCCCTCGTCTGCAGGTATTCCACGCACAGTTGGAAGTGGGCCCTCGTTTAGAAGAAGTCTCCCGGCTAATCCTGCCTACTGACCGAAGTTGGAGAAACAGCTAGCTGATGTGGTATTAGCTAAAGTGGTTAGCACACACCAAATGTTTTGGCCAATGACGTAGACGGCCCTGCCGATTTTGACCAGCTGACCAGGAGACTGAAGGGAGGATACATTCAGAAACCCGAATCTCACTCAAAACAGCATGGATGGATTTGTTTCCAAGTTTGTATGTGTGTGGAAGCACCAGAGACACAAAATAACACCCCAAATCCCAGAAAAAAGTGTTTTTTTCATAATATGGGCACTTTAATAACTATATTGCATACAGGAAGCATGTATAAGGTAAAAAGAATCGGTCCAAGTACTGAGCCTTGTGGAACGTCATAACTAACTTGGGAAGGGGTCTAAGAGACAGGTAGATGGCTTAGCTAAAGATATATTTAGCGTTAGTTATTGAAGGTTGATTGGATAAAAGCTGTGTAAATATATGTTATGTTTCTACGGTTCCTCCATTTGAAGATAAACCAGAACAGGTTGAGGCAAGAGTTGATGAATTTTATCTCTAATAGTTTTTTATTATTTAAAAAGCTTATGAAGACGTTACTACTAAGACTTATAGAAATACACATATCTAAAACTGACTTGACTTTTTATAAAAGTTATTCTTTGACGGTGACATTAGCACACAAACACACCCACACACACGCACACATAAAATAAATCTGAGCATTAACATGTTAAGTTGAGTTTATGTCAGATGTGATCAACATTTAAGGACACAGACCTATTTATAGTCAATATTTAGTGAAATCCTTTGAACTCCAGGACTCTGTCAGCTGTTGTCTTTCATTCACTTCCTACAGGATGCTGCACACACACACACACACACACACACATCGTTTTATTTTAGCATGGTAAGCTGACAGAGAGAGGAAATGCCGGGCGTCTCTGACTGCGTCCAAAAACATTCTGCAGTCTTCAGTTGCACACACACACACACACACACACACACATCTGTGGTGATTTAAAAGCAGAAGGACTTTTCTCTATCAGTGTGGCACAACATCACACTCTGCTGGAACAACAACACTGATAACAGCTCTGTGTGTGTGTGTGTGTGTGTGTGTGTGTGTGTGTGGGGGGGATCAGACAGACAGTTCTGAGAAAAAAGAAGACTGGTTTCATTTTATTAAAGGAGCAGTCCAACATTTAATAAACTTCTTGTCCTTGAGGTCATTGTGTCTCAATGTGGGATTTCGGAGGGATTGTTGATAATTTTTATCAATTCTTGAGTTTATAAAAATAGCTACATTTTGCACTACATCTGTGTAACAAATAGGGCTGCACAATATATAATTTTTTAACATCATCACAACATCAACTGGCAAAATGAAAACATCGCGAAAGACACTGTTGTGTATGTATCAACCCAAAAAATGCTGCAATAACTTCTGATGGAGATGAAAATGTGCAGATTCCAAATAGGCCTTTCTCAGTCTGCGTTCTTGTGTTCTTAAGGTAAGTTAGTTAAAATACTCATGCTGACACGTTCAGTCCAAATAACAAAGACGTCTTACTCTGCTTGTTTTTTTTAGAAAATTAATAGAGCTTTTGGATGTTGTCTATGTATGGCTGTTCAGTGTGGTGACTGCAGTGGGGAATGAAGGAGTTTTTAATGGCCATTCTGCATACTGACCGGGTGTGAATACACAATGTATTGTGTCTGCTTAATACTTAATTTCAGTGTAATATTTAAGTTCAATGTTTTAGTTGATTTGCTACTTTATCATTTGATATAGGCCCTGTTTAGTGGGTTTATGGGTTTATGGTTTCATTGTGGTTTTGGTTCTGCCTGTGATGTCAACTAATCAAGGACAGGACATACAGGTTTGCCTGATTAGGTTCCTTCAGCAGGGCAGGGCACTCCTAAGATGTACCACAACAGGTAAGATAGTTCTGCAGTGAATGGCATTTTTATAATATTTGGGGTGTTTATTGTTGTGGGTGCACATATCTGATTAAATAGTAATGGCCTTGGCCCAAGGTGGTTGGTGTGAAGTTTTATGTTTGTGTCAATAAATTTTTTCTCTGGCGCAATCTTGTGGTGAAAAATTTGACGACATCAATTCCGTTTGTCTCTGTGAGTCTGTGTGGCGCCTGTTATCACAAAGACAAGAGGCTGAACGACATGTTAGTGATGGACACACACTCACACTCTCACACACACACGCACATACAGACAGACACACAAACACATGCACACACACACAAACACACGCACAGGCACACACACACACCTTCAGTTTGAAGCAGGGGACCAACCAACAGCAGCTCAACGCAGTAAGACTTGTGTTTTCTAACAGCGTTAATGTTTCTGTGTTTGATCAGATTAATGAATTTTACTAGCAGAGGATGCTTCCAGATGTTTAAACTGTTGACTTTGTTAGTGATAATTAATGAGTGTTAAGGTGTTAACCTTCATTCTACCAACATATTTTACACACAGAGACTACCGACTGGGGACGCCAAGAACAAACTACTGTAAGAAACCACCATCATATCAAACTTTTAACTTATTTCTTCCCAAATTTATTCATTAGCTTTATTAGTTAAGTAATTAATGTCATCTGGAGAAAGAGAGATATCCGTTTTAGGAAAGTTGGTTTAGTTACAGTTAATTTGCATGTTTTGTGAAATAAAAACAGGCTGAGCACATGAGGAAATGTGTATCTTTCTCCTTCAAAATGACTGCAACAGTTCCCAGACCCTTTTGATACTGGCAAACCTTTTATCTATCTATCTATCTATATATATATATATATATATAGATAGATAGATAGATAGATAGATAGATAGATAGATATATAAATATTTATATATATATATATATATATATATATATATATATATATATATATATATATATATATATATATATATATATATGACTTCTGTGATGCCAGCCACTGCTCACTTAAAATGAACTAATTATTTAGTTAGTTTAGTGTCAGTGATGTGTATCGATGTATCAGAGTAGTTTAGTGTCTGTATCGATGTATCAGAGTAGTTTAGTGTCAGTGATCTGTATCAATGTATCAGAGTAGTTTAGTGTATGTATCGATGTATCAGAGTAGTTTAGTGTCAGTGATCTGTATCGATGTATCAGAGTAGTTTAGTGTCTGTGATCTGTATCAATGTATCAGAGTAGTTTAGTGTCTGTGATCTGTATCAATGTATCAGAGTAGTTTAGTGTCTGTGATCTATATCAATGTATCAGAGTAGTTTAGTGTCTGTGATCTGTATCAATGTATCAGAGTAGTTTAGTGTCTGTGATCTGTATCAATGTATCAGAGTAGTTTAGTGTCTGTGATCTGTATCAATGTATCAGAGTAGTTTAGTGTCTGTTTAGTGTCTGATCTGTATCAATGTATCAGAGTTTTAGTGTCTGTGATCTGTATCAATATCAGAGTAGTTTAGTGTCTGTATCGATGTATCAGAGTAGTTTAGTGTCTGTATCGATGTATCAGAGTAGTTTAGTGTCTGTGATCTGTATCGATTAGTATTAGTGTCTGTGAGTAGTTTATCAGTAGTTTAGTCTGTGATCTGTATCAATGTATCAGAGTAGTTTAGTGTCTGTGATCTGTATCAATGTATCAGAGTAGTTTAGTGTCTGTGATCTGTATCAATGTATCAGAGTAGTTTAGTGTCTGTGATCTGTATGTATCAGAGTAGTTTAGTGTCTGTGATCTGTATCGATGTATCAGAGTAGTTTAGTGTCTGTGATCTGTTTAGTGTCTGTGATCTATCAGAGTCAGAGTTTAGTGTCTGTGATCTGTATCGATGTATCAGAGTAGTTTAGTGTCAGTGATCTGTATCAATGTATCAGAGTAGTTTAGTGTCTGTGATCTGTATCGATGTATCAGAGTAGTTTAGTGTCAGTGATCTGTATCAATGTATCAGAGTAGTTTAGTGTCTGTGATCTGTATCGATGTATCAGAGTAGTTTAGTGTCTGTGATCTGTATCGATGTATCAGAGTAGTTTAGTGTCTGTGATCTGTATCGATGTATCAGAGTAGTTTAGTGTCTGTGATCTGTATCAATGTATCAGAGTAGTTTAGTGTCTGTGATCTGTATCGATCTGTATCATCTGTATCAATGTATCAGTTTTAGTGTCAGTGATCTGTATCAATGTATCAGAGTAGTTTAGTGTCAGTGATCTGTATCGATGTATCAGAGTAGTTTAGTGTCTGTGATCTGTATCGATGTATCAGAGTAGTTTAGTGTCAGTGATCTGTATCAATATATCTGGGTAGTTTAGTGTCTGTATTGATGTATTCACTGTTGTTTCTGCCAGGGCCTCTGCAAGCTGCCAAGGTTTTTGTAGCTGCCACTGCTTGTGGAACCACCTTGGTCCATTAAGAGTTTGCCAAAGCTTTCCCTGATAAAGGCCATGCTGTGGAAACCATGGTAGCACCGCTGTTTGTGACAGCTTTTGGTTCGGTGACAGCTGCCTCAGAAACTAGCCAGATGCTGCTGAAGCTTCTGCTATTTGTGGCATGTGCCCTGCCCCGGGTAAGATTCTGTGGTAAAATTACAGATCGTGGCACCTGCTTTGACTCTGACAGCTACCACTGTTCAGACCTGACATAATGTTGTTTGTGACTCAAGATAACACAGAGACTTCCACCATTTGTGGCCTGTGCTGTAACAGGCACCGCAAAACGTTTCAGTTACTGCTTTGTCTGCTTCTGTTTGTAGCTGCTGTTTGTAGCTGCTGTAGCCTCTGGCAGGATGCCACAGTAACTGCCGACACTTAAATGTCACGACAACTGCTGCTGGTGAGATGCCAGAAGCTGTCACTTTTTCAGGCCAAACAGTTGCTGCTGTTAATAGCAACTGTTACAGTTTGGGGGGTTAGGACTGAAACAGTGAATCCCAATGATTGATTGAGATTGATTGTAATGGTTTGTGACAGGAACATGCTGGTTCCTCTTGTTAGTATTTACCGGCAGGCTCATAAACCTGAATGAATTCAGCTGGCTGCCGTGTCAGTGGCCTCTGTAGGAGAGCATTAGTGACTTTAATTCACAATTTTCAACAGTTTATGTTAGAATAATGCAACCAAAACTCTTCTAACACATTCCAGATTGACTCTTTAAACCAACATATATCTGCCAACATTATTAATTAAAACGAGACTAACAACTGGAGCAATAAAATATAATAACTATAATAATACATTTTTATTATTATTTTAATATCCTATCTGTGAACAGTGGCAACGCCACCTCCCCATCCCGTGGTTTCTCTGTGTGGGTGAACCCTGTTGGTGTGATCTGGTGAAGTGAGAAGTAGTCCATGGGTCTGTGCTAGGTTTCGGTGATGCAGAGGAAGTCCAGTTTCTTGTCAGTGATGAATTCATTCAGGAAGAGAGTTTTTTTACTTAGTGATCGAGTGTTGAGCAAGGCTATTTACAGATGATGTTGTTTTGCGATTTGTTGGGAGTCCTGGGGGAGAGAACAGAGGTTGAGCAAATTGGCATGCTATAAATTGGTGTTGACGTGATGACGAAATACAGTTTGACCATAGTGAAGGGATGTAGTTTGTCAATTAGAAGTGGTATGTGAATAGGCAGCGAGAGTGTTTGTTTAAAGGATGAGGTGGTGACATATGAGGCCATAGGTGGGAGCTGGTGAGTGTGATCGAACTGGGAACGTGTAGCTCCTATGGAGCCATTTTGATGCTACCAAGCCATCACCTCCCGTTAGCATCCCATTGACTGAAATTTTGTGCAAATGTCCCCAACCACGACACACACCCACACATGTGTATTCTTGTTCAAAGACTTACCTTTTTCCTAACCTAAATCTAAACACCACAGATGTCACTACGGTTTATAATATTAATTTAAAAATGACGACATGCAAATAATTTTGGAGGTGTGTTCTAATATTAGTATATTATAGTCAGATAAAATAAGTATCCATTGTCTTCATTATTGGAATATAATGTGTGAATTAAAAAAAAAATTAAAGTTTAAAACGAGTGTGATAATTTTAAGATCAGTGAGGCCAAAAAAACCATTTAAAATAGTTTGTAAATGTACACTAAATGTAAATGAATACATAATAAGTTAACTATGAGGTGAAAAACTATATCGCATGATAATCATTGTTTTATGAGTATTTTGGGCTGAGTTAAATCACCATCAAATTTGACCAGCTAACACAAAAAATGTGTGCAGCTTTCTAACACATTACAAGGGTTATAGTCAGTGATCTCTTTATTTGCCTTTCTGAGCAGCTCGCTGTCATCACAGGTCCCAGCAGGCCTTGTTGTAATGGAATGTGGTGGCTGGTGAACAGAAAAAAAGAATGCCAGTTACACCTGTTCCTTTTCCTTGTGTCACCTGTTCCTTGTTTAAGCTGGTTACCCTGTGTATTTAGTGGCTGTGTTGTCTTTCTGTCTTGTCAGATTATTTTTTGCTGTTGTGTGCTCTCTTGGATTGTCGTTTGTTAGTTTCTCTGTTCATTCCCTGTTGTGTATTTTCTTGCTGTGTGGATTATTCTCTAAGTATGTGTTTGCCTATCTTTAATAAATTCCTTTGAACTGCATTTGGGTCCAAACTTCGCCTACATTCTGTGAAGCCCTGAAACTAACAGAGACACAGGGTCTTAAAAATAAAAGATAGCGATCTTTCAGCGTTTGCTGCAAGGTAAAAGTTTGGGCACTTGCAGGCAGGGGCTCCAAACTGGAGCCAGTGAGAAGGTCCACATTGGAATATATTTAGTTTGAAATGAGAATTTAAATAAAAAATGATAAAGTTGTTGACAAAACTCCTGAGAAGCTCCTTTGGTCCTTTAGCAGCAGAGACTTCAGTTCGTCTGATTGTCACGTAACAATACTTCATCAAATATCAGTTTCACCACATTGGTTGGGTTCAGAAAACAGAAATTAAACATGAGTACACATCTGCAGTGGGGTTAGAAGAAGAATGCCTTTATTTATCCCGTGAGGGGAAATTCACAATTTTCACTCGGTTAGTACACTTGCACACACATTGAACACAGGCCTGAATTACAAATATGCTCAGGACTTATACATGCTAAACACACTAATGGAGAGATGTCAGAGTGAGTTGAGGGTTCGGTGCCTTGCTCAAGAGCACCTTGGCCATGCCCAGGAGGTGAATTGGCACCTCTCCAGCTACCAGTCCACACTCCATACTTTGGTCTATACAGGGACTTGAACCATCTCATCACAAACTAAAATGAGTTCCTATTGTTTGTCCAGTCATCTGTGACGCTGGTAACAGAACAGACCCAAAAGCGAGATGTAGGGAAAACAAGTGTTTTTATTTGGGAAGGAAAAAGGAGGGAAACAACGAAGGGGCTGGGAAATAAAGGGGAAGCTGGGAGTGAGAAGCCCGGGGAGAGGCACTAGAGCTCTGGAAGCCGAGAGGGCAAAACAGGGTGGCAGGGGAAGAGGGACTCTGGGAAAGCAGGGAGACCAGGGGATGGGACCAGATGGTGAGGCCAGCTGACTGGGTACGGAGATGAGGTGATGATAACTGCGGAGGACAGACACAGAGAGAAGTTTGATACAGAACTGACAGGGTTTACCAGCAATGCTAAATCTAGGAAGAGCTGTAGCATGTATCACCAAGGAAGGCAGAAATAACAATCCAGCGAAGATGGTGACTGGATCTGGGGTTTAAATGCAGAGCTTGATTGGAGTAGATGACAAGCAGGTGATCGCGGCAGGAGGGGTGATGATGGAACCATGACCTTGGGCGTTTCCCAATCTGTGTTCTTCTATTGACTTGTGTTCTTGTGTCCCTGTGTAACGTCATCTCGTGTTGCCAAAGTACTGTCCCAATACACAAGTTCCCATTTCACCAAGAACGGTTAAAATTCCCGGATGTATTCTTGACACACCCATTTACCGAGGATACATCGGTTGGTAACTTGTATGAACTTCACAGCACCTGTATCCCAACATTCATTTCAGCATTCAATGATGGGTTGGATTTCCAGTACATAGACAGCCCAAAAACGGGACTATTTTAACAATTTTTGCCATCTTATTCATCACTAAATTCACTTCTGAGAACATTTTAAGCACGAAATGAAAAGTTTAAATTTCTAATATAGGCAGTCTTGCAAAAATCTTTGCCGAATTGACAATTTGCTCCAAAGTTTTCGGAGTTTTAGGAGCTCCATAAATTGACGCGGCCGCCAGCTTGCGCCTGTCGGGGCCACTAGCTCGGCGCTCGGGCAGTCACACTCGGAGACCCCGCCGTAGGACCCCGTTGATGGATCGTTTGTTTAAATATCACAACACATGTTCATCATAAGATTAACGAGAACCTGTGTTAACTGTCTTTTTGGAGTTAAACTCAACAAGCACACACATACACACAGCGCAGCAGGCAGAGGAGAGATATACCATAGATAGACTGTATATTATTAGTCTATGAGATATACCCGTTTCTTTTCGGGAGACTTATTAAATTATTATTAAATTTTATTAAATTATGCCATAAGCTATAGCCTACATTATATTTTGTATTTAGTTCATATTTTTGGTGTATTTGTTTTCTGATTTATTAGAAGTTGAGTTTCAGTCTGTATGATAAATGAACAGTTGTACATAAAGTGGTAACATGCTATGGCATGTTATGTAGACTAAAGGGGAGACACCAACCTTTATAATTTGAATTGCTAATTTCCATCTCCGTGGGCATATACAGTGCACTACAATAATATAGAAATGATAATTTCACATAACCCTAACCCTAACCCTAACACTAATAGGAACACATAGGACACGCCAGTGCATATGCCTATTTATTTTTTTAATTTAAACTGACTTAAACTTATACACCAATAATAGGGATCGCGTTCAACTCTTTTAAATAAGTAAAGGGTGTTTGAGCTAAACCATAAACAATAAAATTAAAGCTCAATTAGTTGTTTTTTTTCAATATTATTGCAATATTATTGCAATAGCATTATGAGGTTTTCTTGTGCGGAGATTGTTTTAATACAAAGTGGTTATATAGTTGTGGTTTATATATCTAGCTGTTATTTTGGAGCCCTGCAGGTAGCCTCTGTGCTGGGGGTGTTGAGCAATAACAGGAAGAAGGCATCGTCTCAAACTGTTAACAGTGTTTTCTGTGCTTGTGAACTTGCGAGTTAATTCTTCCAAGAACAACCAGCAAGAACGTTCTCCCCAAGAACACGAGTCCGTAGTTTGCATTCTTGGTATTGAGAAATGCCCCAGGTGTGTGTAGTCAGCTTGCAGTAGGAGGGGAAGGAGAAAAAAAAACCCAGAGGAAACGCAGAGAGAGCCAGAGCAACCAAGAAACTGACAGTGAGAGCAAAATAGGAACTAGAAAATAAAACAAACTCACAGCAAGCCGACCCCAACCATCACATCATCATCTTTGTTTTTATTCATTTAGATGTAAATGTAAAAAAATATAGCAATATAATTTACAAGATAATTTACAATATAGTAGAGTAGAGTTTTGAAGTTTGAAAGATGTGTTCACTGAAATAAAAAGTTGTATTTAAAACACAGCTGCTACTGCTCTTTATTAATGTATTATTTATTTTTTTCAATTCTTCATCATTGGTGTTGTTGGTCTGAAACTCGATTGACAGCAGAAAACGTGTGTGTGTGTGTGTGTGTGTGTGTGTGTGTGTGTGGGTGGGTGTTGCTGTATTTAGCTGCCTGAAGCCTAATATTTGTGGGAACCAGCAGAGTCACTAAGCTGACACACAATCTAAGAGAGACAGACAGACAGACAGAAAGACAGACAGATGAAGTTAATAAATGTGTTTATGTTGATGCTGTGATAACAGCTTCAGCCTGTAGGGGGCGCTACCTGCTGCATGTTTACAGCGAGTGATCATCTTAATAATCTGTAAAATGACTCGTACGAAAATCTCTGAAGAACTGATCAATGACAGAGTGATCAGTTTACTTTACCTGTAGAGTTCACTCCTGAAAATAACAACCATTGGTTCAATAAATGTTTTACTGATCCATCAATAACTTAATCAATTAACTAATCTAATTGACTTTTTATAATCACAGCCAAACACCTGCTGAAGGAGACAAGGAGAGGAGACAAGGAGAGGAGACAAGGAGAGGTTAGTGGTTGATCAGAGGGAGGTGAGGAGGGGCTGAAAGAAAATCATGTAGGAACACATAGAGGAATGAATTGTGAAGTGTGTGTGTGTGTGTGTGTGTGTGTGTGTGTGTGTGTGTGTGTGTGTGTGTGTGTGTGTGTGTGACTGCAACTTTACACCAGAGGCTAAACTGATAACTCCTAACAGCTGCAGCAGCCATGGCAACGCAAGGGTGGGGTGAACCCTGGCAACGGTGAAGACACAAGAGACAAGTGTGTGTGTGTGTGTGTTTGTGTGTGTGTGTGTGTGTGTGTGTGTGTTTTTTGAGCAGCTCTGCGTCTGATTTTATCCTTAAGAAGCCTCACTATTGTCCAATTTTAGACCGGTCTCTCATCGGCAGTTTCTTTCTAAGGTTTTTGAAAAAGATGTTTTAATACAGTAACAAGCCTTTTTACATCTTACAACTCTTTGAAAGCGTCCAGTCTGGTTTCAGATTGCGTCCCAGCACTGTTAAGAGTCTTTAGACACCGGTGCTGTGCAGGTTTCTATTGGACATCACAGCAGCTTTTGAAACGCTGGACCATGCTGTGCTCTCTCACCTTCATCATCGGGCATCCGAGGCTCGGCATTGAAATGGTTTAGCTCCTATTTGGTCAACAGGAGCTTCTCTGTAATGATCGGTGACCTCTTCTCTCTCTTGTGTGGTACTACAGGGATCCATTCATGGCCCCATCCTCTTCTCCTTATTTATGTTGCCTTTAGGGGTGATTATAGACCGGTACAACTTGTTGTTTCATTGTTATGCAGATGATTTGCAAAAGTATCTGCCTATGAAGCTAAAGGGCAGTCACTCGTATCTCTCTGCTTAATTGTCAATGATATTAAGCTGAGGCAATCACAAAACCATAGGTTAGAACCAAGTGTATTATCTTTGGTACACACTCCGGTAGTGAGCTTGGGTGCCCTGGTTTGTACGTTAAGCCAGCTGTTAAGGTTCAGTTAACTAGTGAACAGCCCATCTGATTGAGAGTTTTCATTGTTAGCTTGTTGTCTGTGGACAGTAAACCTGTCTTTCAGTGTCAGGTAACTTTAACTCTCCTCTTCCTCTCGCTGCAGGAAGGCGGTTGCTAGGAGACGGTGGAGTTGGAGCGGCACTGCATGATGCCAGCATGGCGCCTGTACTACCCCCTGTTGGTTCAGAGATCTTCAGACGCTTCACGCCAGCCTCGCTGGAGGAAATCCAACGGCGACAGGAAGTGGAGGAGAAGGAGCGCCAGAGGAGGAAAGAGAAGAACATCGAGGTACAATCACAGGAATCAACAACTGTTACAACCAGCGAGAAGGACAATAGGATAATATAAGAAGAGATATATTGTTATTTTTCCAAAATAAATTTGTCTTAGACACATACACAAACTGTGTCTGCTGTTGAGGGAATACAACACAACATAGTGAATTGAATTGAATTGAAAAACTTTATTGAACAACAATCAATAATAGGTTTTCAAAAGGATAAAAACACAATAAAGCCCAAAGGCTTGTTTCCATTGTGGTCCCTTAAGATGGAAGGGGAGTAACACCACATGGACTAAAAACATTGAGGACAAAGGGGAAAGGGGTCAACTAAATAATCAAAACAAACAAGTAAAACAGATCTAAAACACAATAAAAAAGGGCTAGACTCCCAGATAGACATGCAGACACACAAACAGACAATACAGTACAGACAACAGTACAATATTCATATTACTAATACTTCAAGGATCTTTTGATTTTGTTTAAGGGTTTGATAACCATTTTTTTTATTGAAGATTTAAAATGAAAGTAGGAGGAGCTCAACAATTTAAACTTGGAAGGTAAACCATTCCACAAGACAGCTGCCGAGTATAGGAAAGAGTACTTTCCCATACAGCTCTTAAAACGGCAGGGCCTGTAATCTGTGGAACTCCCCCTGGTGGAATAGCTGTGCGTGTCACTAATTTAAAAAAGTAATTACATAAATACTTGGGTACCAGGTTATTTCTTATCTTATAAACTAAACACAGTTTAATCCTCATGTCCTCCTCAAAAAAAATAACACTGCTCACCTTCGTGGCAAAAATGTACACACACACAAAAACTGCTATTAAATCATCATATATCAATATTTTTTTCTGCTTTTTTTTCATAAATCACTTAAACAACTTCTAACTTGCTCAAGTGGTGGTGATTAGAGTCTTGGATATGTCAAAGATAAGCAACAAAACTGATTTGATTGCATTAGTATTTTTTATGTAGTTCCAGATACTCCCTCTGGACACCTTCGTGGACAAAAATGCCTCATTGACTTCCATTCCACCAACACATATATTTATCTCACTGCCTTTACATTATAAAACCATGCATTCTGTAATGTCAGCATTTCATTTTGAACAAAAGTGGTCATATTTGACATTTTTACAGTATTCCACCAGAATCAACCATTTTGCCCTTGTAGGCCGATGCATGAAATCCTTGTATTTTTTCCAGTTATATTATGGAGCTGTGTGTGTGTGTGTGTTTCCGTGTGTGTGTGTGTGTGTGTGTGTGTGTGTGTGTGTGTGAGTGAGAATTTGTGTAAATCAGTAAGCAAGCACTGATCATTTTAGGGCTGAAAAAAGGCATCTTTTGAAGGATGCATTTCATGTGTCTTTGAAGACGTGCTTGAATAAAAACATTGTCTCCTGCATTTGCTGTAAACTGGCGCTTATCATTTCAAATGGTTTGTGGGACATGGTGGCCCTGAAGACTGGTCTCCCACTATGGACATCCCACAGGCTCCGGGTGGATTCCCTTTTGGACCGGTACACACCTGTGAAGTCTCATGTATGTTCGACTCTCTTGAGCATCCACATCACTCCATCCTGAGATTGAACACCTCCCGTGTAGGTTTGTCATTTCCTGAATCAGCTGCATCACGTCAGGAGTGAAGAAAAGGTGGAAAGAGGATGCCACATCATGGAATCTTGATATGGCATATCTAGTGGGCTCTGGCATCATGCCGGTCGGTGCTTGAATTTTGCACAGCGTCTCAGTATTAGATGGAGATCAGACTTGCCAATTCTTCACTGTCCATTCAATGTTAGGATGGACAGAATCTTCAGTGTCCTCTCCACTTTCAAAGGAAGGGTTAGAGGCACTCACAGAATTGGAGGACACCAGTGACCATTTTGTGTCAGACTCCCGAAACTTGTGTCATCTTTAGATGAGTCCTGCAGTTCGCTGGAAGATAAAGGCTTCTTCTCTTTGCTCCAGGTCTTTCTCCTTCTCTAGAGCCAGGTGCATGAACACACTAATAGTTGGTTTTCTTTACAACAAATGCAGGAGACAGTGTTTTTATTCAAGCACATCTTCAAAGACAAATGAAATGCATCCTTCAAAAGAAGCCCTTTTTTCACCCAGATTTACACAAACTCTCTCACACACACACACACACACACACACACACACACACACACACACACACACACACACACACACACACACACACAGCTCCAAAATATAACTGGCAAAAGTAAGGTGCGCTTTTTTCACCCCTAAAATTATCAGCGCTTGTTTACAGATTTACACAAACTCTCTCTCACACTCAGACACGCATGCACACGCGCACACACACACACACACACTTACATACATACGCACGCATGCACGCACGCACGCACGCACACAGCTCCATAATATAACTGGAAGAAATACAAGGATTTCATGCATCGGCCAACAAGGGCAAAATGGTTGATTCTGGTGGATTACTGTAAAAATGTCAAATATGACCACTTTTGTTCAAAATGAAATGCTGACATTACGGAATGCATGGTTTTATAATGTAAAGGCAGTGAGATACAAAATATGTGGTTATAATGGAAGTCAATGAGGCATTTTTGTCCATGAAGGTGTCCAGAGGGAGTATCTGGAACTACATAAAAAATACTAATGCAATCAAATCAGTTTGACATAGCCAAGCCTCTAATCCCCACCAAAGACCCTTCCCCATCCATATTCATTATATGGAAAAAATATCTTTTTTTGTGTTTTTTTGTAATAAATAATGTAATACTTCAAATAAATAAACTGGCATTTAAAGGGTTAAAATCTTGAAAAGGATTGAATGTTTGGTATTTTTGAACAAATTAGAAGTTGTTTAAGTGATTTATGAAAAACAAGCAGAAATAAATATTGATATATGATGATTTAATATCAGTTTTTTGGACATGTACATTTTTGTCACAAAGGTGTCCAAAGGGAGTATCTGGCATGTAATGTATCATGTAAAAAGTACTAATGCAATCAAATTAATTTTGTTCATAATCTTTGACATATCCAAGCCTCTAATCCCCACCAAAGCCCCATCTCCATATTATTCATTATATGGAAAAGACATTTTTTTTTCTGTTGTTTTTTTTATAAATAATGACATACTTCAAATAAATAAAATGGCATTTATAATAAGGATAAACTCCTGAAAATGATTGAATGTTTGGTGGTTTTGATTATGAAAAGAAACAGAAAACAATATTGATATATGATGATTTAATAGCAGTTTTTGCGTTTCAATCTTTGCCACAAAGGTGTCCAGAGGGTACAAAATGAATCATTTAAATATAAAAAACATGTAAGACTAATAAACACTGGATTTAGAAATTTTGACTAAAAAGAAAGGTTCCTACAAAATGTCATGCCATAAGAAGTAACACAGCAAAAATTATCACTAAATGAATAAAAAACTTGAGAAAAATGTACAAAAATGTCCAAAGAGGGCATGAGGGTTAAGTTGGGAAACTCGCTCCTCCACTATGAGCCACCTAAGACTGGAGAAATGGTCAGGGAGAAGAAGCGTTCTAGGATGGAGTTTGAGGACCACTCTGATCAGTTTATTTTGACAGATCTGTAGCTTGTGTTTGAGGCTTTTAGTAGCATCAGCCAGGATTTTCAAGGTGTTACTATCTAGGAGGCTGGATATTCTTGCCAGGAACGTAGTCCTTTGGCTTACCTTTGAGATAATGTTTCGGGCCATAAACTCCCCAGATAATTTGTTGTCCAGTATGTAGCCCAAGTAAGTGACCGCTTCCTTGGCCTAATTTCCACATCACCTACGACTACCTTAAACCCCATTGCCTTTTTTAGTTTAACTCTGGACCCAAAAAGAATTGACTCTGTTTTACCAAAGTGGAGAGACAGCTTGTTGTCTGTTAACCAAGCACTGAGGTAAGGGTTAGGGTTAGGGGAGCTCTAAACTAAGCAACCTTTAACCCTCTGATTTCTCTTTAGGAGAGACTAAAATAGCTGAATCATCTGCAAATAAAAACAAATTACAATTTATGGCAGATAGCATGTCATTAACATATAACAAAAAAAGAGAGGACCCAAAATGCTCCACTGGGGAACTCCACATTAATTTAAGTAGTCAGGACAAAGTCCCTTCCACATCTACCACCTTTTCTCTGCCAACCAGGTATGACTTCACCCACTGCAGAGATGTACGAGAAAATCCCAGAGCTTTGAGTTTGTTCAAAAGGATATCATGATGAACTGTATCAAAGGCCTTTTAAAGGTCTATTAACACCATGCCACAAAAGTTCCCCTAATCTACCTCTTTCCTAATAAAATCTGAAAGATAAAGCAGACAGGTATCAGTGGAATGGGTTTTTCTAAAGCATGATTGAAAGTCAAATAAAAGGTTCTGCTCTGCTAAATAACGATCTATTTGCTCATAAATGATGCTTTCAACAATTTTTGATATTGAACACAGGATAGATACAGGGCGGAAATTTCCAGGATCAGATTTGGGCTCCTTTTTATATAAAGGTATCACTCTTGCCACCTTAAATTTATTTGGAAAATGGTTATTTTCAATGGATAAATGAATGAGATAGGTTATGACAGGAGTGATTATTTCAGCAGCATCTCTTAGAAATCTGGGAGGGGTGTTGTCAAAACCAGTAACCTTGAAAGGATTCAGACCTTTGAGTTTTTGTAGTACCAGCTCCTCTGTTACTTGTTTGAAATAAAAGGTGTTTGTCTGGACTCCCTTTTCTTCATAAAATGTATGCACCCTCTGTGGATCACTAAAAACACCAGAAGTAGATGGAAGCTTCTGCACCAGATTTCTTGCAATTGTTGTGAAGAAATTATTAAAAGTATCTGCCACCAAGTTTTTATCATACAATATGGACCCATTAATATCTAGGCCTATTTTACCTTGTTTTTGCTTAGGCCTAAGAGTTGCCCACAATTTCTTCCATCCATCCATCTTCGTCCGCTTATCTGGTATCGGGTCGCGGGGGAGCAGCTCCAGCAGGGGACCCCAAACTTCCCTTTCCCGAGCAACATTAACCAGCTCCGACTGAGGGATCCCGAGGCGTTCCCAGGCCAGGTTGGAGATATAATCCCTCCACCTAGTCCTGGGTCTTCCCCGAGGCCTCCTCCCAGCTGGACGTGCCTGGAACACCTCCCTAGGGTGGCGCCCAGGGGGCATCCTTACCAGATGCCCGAACTACCTCAACTGGCTCCTTTCGACGCAAAGGAGCAGCGGCTCTACTCCGAGCTCCTCACGGATGAGTGAGCTTCTCACCCTATCTCTAAAGGAGATACCAGCCACCCTCCTGAGGAAACCCATTTCGGCCGCTTGTACCCTGGATCTCGTTCTTTCGGTCATGACCCAGCCTTCATGACCATAGGTGAGGGTAGGAACGAAAACTGACCGGTAGATCGAGAGCTTTGCCTTCTGGCTCAGCTCTCATTTCGTCACACGGTGCGATAAATTGAATGTAATACCGCACCCGCTGCGCCAATTCTCCGACCAATCTCCCGCTCCATTGTCCCCTCACTCGCGAACAAAACCCCAAGGTACTTGAACTCCTTCACTTGGGGTAAGGACTCATTCCCTACCTGGAGTAGGCACTCCATCGGTTTCCTGCTGAGAACCATGGCCTCAGATTTAGAGGTGCTGATCCTCATCCCAACTGCTTCACACTCAGCTGCAAACTGATCTAGTGAGTGCTGAAGGTCACAGGCCAATGATGCCATCAGGACCACATCATCTGCAAAGAGCAGCGATGAGATCCCCAGCCCACCGAACTGCAACCCCTCTCCACCCCGACTACGCCTTGATATCCTGTCCATAAATGTTACAAACAGGATTGGTGACAAAGCGCAGCAATGGCGGAGGCCAACCCTCACCTGAAACGAGTCCGACTTACTGCCGGGAACCCAGACACAGCTCTCGCTTTGGTTGTACAGAGATTGGATGGCCCTGAGAAGAGACCCCCTCACCCCATACTCCCGCAGCACCTCCCACAGTATCTCCCGGGGGACCTGGTCATATGTCTTTTCCAGATCCACAAAACACATGTAGACCGGTTGGGCATACTCCCAGGCTCCCTCCAGGATCCTTACTTACAGGAACCCTCCTTTCCAGCACCTTCGAATAGACTTTACCAGGGAGGCTGAGAAGTGTGATACCCCTGTAATTGGCACACACCCTCTAGTCCCCCTTTTTAAAAAGGGGAACCACCACCCCAGTCTGCCACTCCTTTGGCACCGTACCAGACTTCCACGCAATGTTGAAGAGGTGTGTCAACCAGGACAGCCCCTCCACACCCAGAGCCTTGAGCATTTCTGGACGGATCTCATCAATCCCTGGGGCTTTGCCACTGTGGAGTTGTTTGACTACATCAGTGACCTCCGCCTGGGAAATTGACAATGATCCCCCATCATCCTCCAGCTCTGCCTCTAACATAGAGGGCGTATTAGTCGGAGTCAGGAGTTCCTCAAAGTGCTCCTTCCACCGCCCTATTACCTCCTCAGTTGAGGTCAACAGTGTCCCATCCTTACTGTACACAGCTTGGATGGTTCACCGCTTACCCCTCCTGAGGTGGCGAACAGTTTTCCAGAAGCACCTTGGTGCCGACCGAAAGTCCTTCTCCAAACATCTCCCACACCTGCTGCTTTGCCTCTTTCACGGCAGAGGCTGCAGCCCTTCAGGCCCTTCGGTACCCTGCAACCGCCTCCGGAGTCCTCTGGGATAACATATCCCGGAAAGACTCCTTCTTCAGTCGGACGGCTTCCCTGACCACCATTGTCCACCACGGTGTTCATGGGTTACCGCCCCTTGAGGCACCTAAGACCCTAAGACCACAGCTCCTCGCCGCAGCTTCAGCAAGGGAAACTTTGAACATTGTCCATTCGGGTTCAATGCCCCCAGCCTCCACAGGGATGTACGAAAAGCTCCGCCGGAGGTGTGAGTTGAAAGTCTGTCGGACAGGGGCCTCCTCTAGACGTTCCTAATTTACCCGCACTACCTGTTTGGGCTTACCAGGTCTGTCCAGAGTCTTCCCCAACCCCCTGACCCAACTCACCAACAGATGGTGATCAGTTGAAAGTTCCGCCCCTCTCTTCACCCGAGTGTCCAAAACACATGGCCTCAGATCAGATGAAACGATTATAAAATCGATCATTGACCTTTGGCCTAGGGTGCTCTGGTACCAAGTACACTTATGAGCATCCCTATGTTCGAACATGGTGTTTGTTATAGACAATCCATGACTAGCACAGAAGTCCAACAACAAACAACCACTCTGGTTTAGATCAGGGAAGCTGTTCCTCCCAATCACGTCTCTCCATGTGTCTCCATCATTGCCCACGTGCGCGTTGAAGTCCCCCAGCAGAACAATGCAGTCCCCCACTGGAGTCCGATGCAGGACTCCAGTCAAGGTCTCCAAGAAGGCCGAATACTCCGAACTCCTGTTTGGTGCATATGCACAAACAACAGTCAGAGTTGTCCCCCCCGCAACCCGCAGGCGTAGGGAGGCGACCCTCTCGTCCACCGGGGTAAACTCCAACGTAGCGGCGCTTAGCCGGGGGCTTGTGAGTATCCCCACACCCGCCCGGCGCTTCACACCCTGGGCAACTCCGGAGAAGAAAAGAGTCCAACCCCTATCCAGGAGTATGGTTCCAGAACCGAGACTATGCGTAGAGGTAAGCCCCACCAGATCTAACCGGTAGCGCTCCACCTCCCGCACCAGTTTCGGCTCCTTCCCCCACAGAGGTGACGTTCCACGTCCCCAGAGCCAGCGTCTGCTGCCCGGGTCTGGTCCGTCGAGGCCCCTGACCTTCACTGCCACCCGTGTGACAATGCAACCGACCCCAGCTGTTCCTCCCACAGGTGGTGGGCCCATGGGCTGGAGAGATGGGAGCCACGTAGCTTTTTCGGGCTGTGCCCGGCCGGGCTCCGTGGTAAACCCGGCCACCAGGCGCTCGCCGACGAGCCCGCCTTCTGGGCATGGCTCCAGACGGGGGCCCCGGGCTTCCTCCGGGCAGGGTCACTCCATCTCTACCTCGTTTATTCCCAAAATTTCTTGGGATCTTTTTAATGCTCCTCAATTTTAGACGTAAAAAAATCCTTTTTTGCCTCATCCACCATTCGCTGTACCTTATTTCTAAGTATTTTATATTCATTAAAAAGAGCAAGCAGTTTAGTTCTCTTAAACTCACTTACAATTTTATTCCTCAAGTAAATGGTATCCATAATTTATCATTGTTTCCAAGGCTGAGATCTCTGTTTAATCCTGGTCTCTTTTAATGGGGCTATCTTGTCAAGTTCTTTCAAGGAAATAGATTGAAAGCGATCCAATGCTACATCAACATCACATATGTTGGTAATTTCCAACAATAGCAGTTTGGCTATGTTCATTTATTCTGGTTGGAACACTAATTAATTGAAGTAGAAGAAGATTTTATTTATTTATATTAGGACAATGCACATTAATCAACATTTCTGTACATGCACCAGTGTTAGCCAGCTAATTTTCAACTGTAGTCCTAGTTGCTTGCATGTCTTTATGGTGGGAAGAAACCAGAGCACCCGGAGGAAACCCACGCAAGCACAGGGAGAACATGCAAACTCATGCAAACCCTGGGACAACCTGGGTTCGAACCCAGAACCTTCTTGCTGTGAGGCAGAAGTGCTAACCACCAAGCCACCGTGCTGCCGGGGATTGGGTTAGACCATGCATTTTCAGGAAATCACTGCGGCCCTTCTGTATTAAAAGCATCAATATTATTATCTGCCATTAAGATGACTTCCCTGTTTAAAAAATCATGGCAACCTGCACATACACATTCCAAGGTTTGGATGAAGTCATTCTGATTTGGAGGTCTATAAACAACACCAAACAGTAGGCTATTGGTTTGCTTTTTGGAAGTAAAATATCAATCCATACCGCTTTGAGGTTAACATCCAAGTTCTTATCTTAATTTAAATCAATATCCAACCTCACAAATATGCATGTCCCTCCCCCTTGTCTATTCCGGTCTTTGCAAACAATAACAAAGTTTTCAATTTTGACTTCGGAGTCAGCGATATGAGAATCTAACCATGTCTCTGAGAAACATAGTATGCTTGCCTTGATTTTCCTGGCCAGCTCACGTACCTCCGTGATCTTTGGCAGTAAGATGCGAATGTTTAAATGAAAATAGTGCAAACCCTTTGATGCAAAAACGGATATCTGCTCCTCAGTGAAGTCCAACGTGTTACTTATCACTAAAGTAGCCTTGGGCAATGATTTAGTAGCCAACACTACTGGTGTCTCCAGCAACACATCAGTGCGTGTCAGCCTACTCGCCTCCCCCGGGTAGCAGCCCCGTCAGTGTCTCCACCGGTGTTGTATGTCCTCCAGGCGCCCGTCCTCGTCCCCTCCAGCACCTGTTGTCCGCTGGCGTTTGGTATTGCAGCCTCAGCGGCACACTGCGGCTTCCTTCTCGTCCGCCTCGGCACCCGGTATCCGCTGGCTCTTGAGTTTACAACCGCCTTCATACCAAATAGCTCCCGCTGCGTCTGCCGCAGCTGCCAGTGTCCGCCAGCACCATCGCAGGACACGCCAGACGGCCCAGCCACATCCACTAGATCCATAGACAGCCTGCCCTCCAGGTTCACGTCCGCGTCTGCAGCAAGCTGCAGGCGGCTCATCGCTTCCTCGTTTATTGCCTTTGTGGGAAGGCCGGCTAAATTCACCTTTCCTCTGAGTGCAGTTACAGGACCAGGGCATTGGTGTATATCGCCAGATAACAATAAACAGAGTGAGATTAACAACCTTTTGTTATTTTGGTGTTTGCTGACAGCCCAGGATTTATACTTTGGTCCAGTGTGTAGAAACTTAGCCCAAACGCAAGTATGTATTACACTCCTTCCAAAGCCGAAATGTTTGTAGCTGGTGCCTGCTGTTTTTGAACTTCTACCGATCTGGATTTCAAATCCTTGGCATTGGGAGGAAATATTCTTCCTGTTCAGATAAACTTCAAGGCTTTCAGTTGGATTTACACATAGGCTTGACAGTAAAGCATAAAATAGGAGAGCAGCAAGCACACCTGTCTCACCAGTCTGCTAAATTATGCAGATTTTCATTTACGATCACCACTGAAAACTATAAAAAATGTAGATAGTGCAGATTGTGTTTGGGTGTGATAATAAGCAACATACTAGTTGTTAAGTTTTATAAGCCATGTGGTGTACACACCGCTTTCACTGCAAAAATTCAGCTGTGTCACTGTCTCTCTGACTAACTGTCTCTCTGACTGTCTGTCTCTCCGACTGTCTATCTGTCTGTCTCTCTGACTGTCTCTCTGTCTGTCTCTTGAAGAAGTAAATTTGAAGTGTCCGCAGTTCAAGGCCAGATAAGCCGCGCGGACTCCACCGCTTGCTGCGACCGCTCTATGCTCCTCGTTTCTCGCTTTAGGTGCAAGTTTTAAGAGTTATAAAAGAGTTACCCAGCAGTCAAGGGAATCAGATTAGAAAAAGAGCTTTAATGTGCACGAAAGAAAATCAACACACAAGAAAGCCCGAGCAAGTACCGGTAAGCTTGCTAAAGATTCCTTTGTCTAACTCCACTTTTTATCGTAAAAAGAGAGATCCTCCCCCTTCCAAATGCTCCAATGACCACCTTCAGAATATGCGTCTAAAGCTTCAATTGGCTACTTTCGAAGCTTAAGACCACCTCTTCTAGGGATTTTCCACTGTATGAAGTCATTTTGCTGATCTTGCAGTTTTGAGTGAACTTTTCACCGGGTAGACTATCCGCAACTAGCGCAACTGCTTCAATGGTATATCATCATGGCTAGTAGCGACTGTATCGCAGCCGCAGCAGGGGTTCTGTGGTACTGAGGGTATATGGAGGGAGAAGATCTTTCCTTATTTTCAAAGCAGAATACATGTCATCTCTTATTCAGTATCATACTAATTGTACATTATATATTTTATACCAGATTTTATCACATTTTGCCACAACATTCCCTCCTTTGTGACTATAGAGTCACATTTCCTAGATAAAATCTGTCCTATTGACGGGTTCATTACCACAGTATACCCACTTGGTGTTTTGTACTACAGTGGCTGTTTCATGATTACCAAACATTAACAAAAGAGAGTTTCATCAACAGATGTTAATTCCTGGCATAATCCACACCTCTTTTTTTTTTTTTTTTTGCCGTCCGCCATTGTCATAGTTATCATTCTGACATCATCCCTACCTGCATAATCCAATCTAGCACTTACTTTTCCCTCCAGCACTTACTTTTTCCTCTACTCGTTCTTCCTTCTCTTTTATTACTTTATTTAATAAAAACATAGTAATTTAGCATTCTTGTTTCACTTTCTTTCCATACGTTCACTTTCCTCTCCTGATCCTTTTCATCTTATCCTTTCATATACCTGCCTTACTGTTCCACTCTCATTAACCAAAACCGTTTGCTTCTTTATCTACCTTCTTTTTAACTCACTTTATGGTTTTTTGGCATTTACTAGTCATGGGCTGTCAGTGATACTGTTTGTTTCGTTTTTACTATATCAGTCCGTCCTGACAGGTGTTATGACTCAAAACAGTTGTGCTATATTACCCGCAATTAGTGCTCTATTTGATTTTGTTTTTAATCCAAAAATCTACCGATTAAATACAGTTCACAATTGCTCAGTTGCGTATTCTTCACCGCACAACTTTTTAGATTTTTCCAAAACAGAATGTGTGTGTGTGTGTGTGTGTGTGTGTGTGTGTGTGTGTGTGTGTGTGTGTGTGTGTATGTGTGTGGTTTGAGGATGATATATGAGTGTGTGTATGTGTGTGTGTGTGTGTGTGTGCAAGATAGATACAATGTGTGTGTGTGTGTGTGTGTGTGTGTGTGTGTGTGTGTGGGGGTATATGTATGATATATGTGTTTGAATGTGTGTATGTGTAGGGATGAAAAATATGTGTGTGTTATTGTGTGTGTGTGTGTGTGTGTGTGTGTGTGTGTGTGTGTGTGTGGGAGGGATGTGTGTGTGTGTGTGTGTGTGTGTGTGTGTATGATGTGTTTTTGAATGTGTGTGTGTGGGGGGGGTGAAAATGTGTGTGCGTTGTTTGTGTAAAAGAGAGAGAGTTGTAAGTGTAAGTGTGAGTATGTGTGTGTAAAAAATTGTGTGTGTGTGTGTGTGTGAGAGAGAGAGAGAGAGAGAGAGAGAGAGAGAGAGAGAGAGAGAGAGAAAGAGAGACAGAGTGAGAGATGTGAATGTGGGTGTATATATGATATATGTCTTTGGGTGTGTGTGTGGGGATGTAAATGTGTGTGTGCGCTGTTAAATACTTGTGTGTGGGTGTGTGTGTGTGAAGGGAAAATGTGTGTGAGACAGAGAGAGAGAGGGAGAGAGAGAGAGAAGAGAGAGAGTGAGCAGTCTTCTAGCTGTGCTTGTAATCTAGGTTGTCTATTTACAAGCTGTCAGATCCAAATTTGCAAAAATAGAGTGATATTGCCCGCTATTATCTTATAGCCACAACTAAACCACTGGCTGTGAGCCCCTCCCTACAGCCGTGAACTGTGAATTTACACTTTTCTGCCTGGTTCCACTGTTTGCTTGCTCTCTGGTTTTTTATTTTTTATTTTTATTTTTTATTTTTATACCTTGTTTTCTATGAGGTTAAGTCATTTGCCCTAAATGACTGCGCTCATCGCCTCCTTGGCAGAAAAAGGTTTCTTCCCCAAAAAACCTTCTTAGCCCCCCTTGGGCCGTTCAAGTCATCTATCCTACATGACCCGCGCACTTCGCCTCCCCTCGGCGGAATAACCTCTTTTTTTGTTATTTTCTGTTATTTTATGTCTTTTTTTTTTTTTTACCCCTTAAAAACTCTCAGCCACCCCTGAGCTAGATCCTATGATGTGCCTTTCCTTTTATTCTGACTTTCTCGGTAATGATCTTCCTGCTCGCGCCTCCTCCTGCAGCCTCACGACCTTGACCTTATGCGCCGGTGCTACAAACAAAGGCGCCAAGACCGAAATTATACCTCTTTTCCCTATCTGTATGATTTACTGCTGTACACCTTGATCTGTCCTCTAGCCTTACTCCTTACTCTTTCGAGCTATTAGTCTCAGCCTTCAAACACACTTTCCAAACTCATGCGCACATTCATACACTTCGTCCACACCATGGTATTTCAAGACAAACAACATATATTTTTCACATCTGATTCCTGTTGGCAGTGTATTTGTTAGTTATTCTAGCCATTCACTCTATGCCAATTTACTAAAACTTCCTCTAGGTTCTTTTGGGAGAGAAAAACGACTTCTGACTCTTTCTACCTGGGCGAGACTTGCACTCCGTCAACACTCAGAATTAGCAGAAAAAATGGCTCTGCCTACCTCACGTCTTCCTCCTGGATGTGGCTCGCCAAAGTGAAGAAGTAAATTTGAAGTGTCCGCAGCTCAAGGCCAGATAAGCCGCGCGAACTCCACCGCTTGCTGCGACCGCTCTATGCTCCTCGTTTCTCGCTTTAGGTGCAAGTTTTAAGAGTTATAAAAGAGTTACGCAGCAGTCAAGGGAATCAGATTAGAAAAAGAGCTTTAATGTGCATGAAAGAAAATCAACACACAAGAAAGCCCAAGCAAGCACCGGTAAGCTTGCTAAAGATTCCTTTGTCTTACTCCACTTTTTATCGTAAAAAGAGAGATCCTCCCCCTTCTAAATGCTCCAATGACCACCTTCAGAATATGCGTCTAAAGCTTCAATTGGCTACTTTCGAAGCTTAAGACCACCTCTTCTGGGGATTTTCCACTGTATGAAGTCATTTTGCTGATCTTGCAGTTTTGAGTGAACTTTTCACCGGGTAGACTATCCGCAACTAGCGCAACTGCTTCAATGGTATATCATCATGGCTAGTAGCGACTGTATCGCAGCCGCAGCAGGGGTTCTGTGGTACTGAGGGTATATGGAGGGAGAAGATCTTTCCTTATTTTCAAAGCAGAATACATGTCATCTCTTATTCAGTATCATACTAATTGTACATTATATATTTTATACCAGATTTTATCACATTTTGCCACAACACTCTCTGACTGTCTATCTGACTGTCTCTCTGACTAACTGTCTGTCTGTCTGTCTCTCTGTCTATTTATCTCTCTGACTGTCTATCTGTCTGTCTGTCTCTGACTAAATGTATCTATGTCTGTCTCTCTGACTGTCTATCTGACTGTCTCTCTGACTGTCTCTCTGACTAACTGACTCTCTGACTGTCTGACTAACTGTCTCTCTGACTGTCTCTCTGACTAACTGTCTCTCTGTCTGTCTCTCTGACTAACTGTCTCTCTGACTAACTGTCTCTCTGACTGTCTCTGACTGTCTATCGGACTGTCTCTCTGTCTCTCTGACTGACTGTCTGTCTGTCTGTCTCTCTGACTGTTTATCTCTCTGTCTATCTGACTGTCTCTTTGACTAACTGTCTCTCTGACTGTCTCTGACTGTCTATCCGACTGTCTCTCTGTCTCTCTGACTGTCTGTCTCTCTGACATCTCTCTGTCTCTCTGACTGTCTCTCTGACTGACTGACTGACTGTCTCTCTGACTGTCTATCTGACTGTCTCTGTCTCTCTGACTAACTGTCTCTCTGTCTGTCTTTCTGATTGTCTATCTGTCTCTCTGACTAACTGTCTGTCTGTCTGTCTTTCTGATTGTCTTTCTTTCTGATTGGCTGTCTGTCTGATTGACAGATTGCAGAGGAAGATCTTCCTAAACCAGCCAGTGATCTTGAGGCTGGGAAGCCCCTCCCATTCATCTATGGAGACCCGCCCCCTCAGCTTTTCAACACCCCATTGGAGGAGCTGGATCCCTTCTACCAATCACAGAAGGTCTCTCTCTCTATTTCCCTCTGTGGCAACTGGAGACTGATCAGTTTAGATTAATAAATCATTCATTTTCAGTTTTTCATCTCAGTTTCAGTTGCAGGAGTCAGAATTCAATTAATTCAATTCAATTTCTTTTATTGGCATGAACAAAACAAATAAACATGTTACCAAAGCAGTTTACACAAAAAAATCTCATATACTATACATATCAAATATAAAATGCATAGGTGTCATATAGATTCTATACTGATCGCCTAACAATACACTACATTACAAAACCATTGCATTACACAATATAATATGTAGCAGTTTTGTATAATATAATTACTGTATGATACTAAACCTATCTGTAATTGGGGGATCTTATAGGATCTTATAGTGGTGAGTCCCTCAGCCTGTGGCAGGCAGATATATATTTAGCTGCTGTCTTCCTGGGAGAACCTCAAGCTTCTTTTCTGTTGATAACATTGGGAAGTTTGCTCTTTATTCAGCTATTTTTCCTAGGTGTAAATCTTTTAGTGAAGAGAACTTCTCACAGTAGAGGAGGAAGTGCATTTATGTTTCTACCTCCACATACAGTACAGGCCAAAAGTTTGGACACACCTTCTCATTCAATGCGTTTCCTTTATTTCCATGACTACTTACATTGTAGATTCTCACTGAAGGCATCAAAACTATGAATGGAACTACATGTGGAATTATGTACTTAACAAAAAAGTGTGAAATAACTGAAAACATGTCTTATATTCTAGTTTCTTCAAAGTAGCCACCCTTTGCTCTGATTACTGCTTTGCACATTCTTGGCATTCTCTTGATGAGCTTCAAGAGGTAGTCACCTGAAACTTGAAGGAGTTCCCAGAGATGCTTAGCACTTGTCGGCCCTTTTGCCTTCACTCTGCGGTCCAGCTCACCCCAAACCATCTCGATTGCGTTCAGGTCCGGTGACTGTGGAGGCCAGGTCATCTGGCGCAGCACTCCATCACTCTCCTTCTTGGTCAAATAGCCCTTACACAGTCTGGAGGTGTGTTTGCGGTCATTGTCCTATTGAAAAATAAATGATGGTCCAACTAAATGCAAACCGGATGGGATGGCATGTCGCTGCAGGATGCTGTGGTAGCCATGCTGGTTCAGTATGCCTTCAATTTTGAATAAATCCCCAACAGTGTCCCCAGCAAAGCACCCCCACACCATCACACCTCCTCCTCCATGCTTCACGGTGGGAACCAGGCATGTAGAATCCATCTGTTCACCTTTTCTGTGTCGCACAATGACATGGTGGTTGGAAGATCTCAAATTTGGACTCATCAGACCAAAGCACAGATTTCCACTGGTCTAATGTCCATTCCTTGTGTTTCTTGGCCCAAACAAATCTCTTCTGCTTGTTGCCTCTCCTTAGCAGTGGTTTCCTAGTAGCTATTTGACCATGAAGCCCTGATTCGTGCAGTCTCCTCTTAACAGTTGTTCTAGAGATGTGTCTGCTGCTAGAACTATGTGTGGCATTCATCTGGTCTCTAATCTGAGCTGCTGTTAACTTGTGATTTCTGAGGCTGGTGACTCGGATGAACTTCTCCTCAGCAGCAGAGGTGACTCTTGGTCTTCCTTTCCTGGGGCGGTCCTCATGTGAGCCAGTTTCATTGTAGCGCTTGATGGTTTTTGCGACTGCACTTGGGGACACATTCAAGGTTTTCGCAATTTTCCGGACTGACTGACCTTCATTTGTTAAAGTAATGATGGCCACTCGTTTCTCTTTCCTTAGCTGATTGGTTCTTGCCATAATATGAATTCTAACAGTTGTCCAATAGGGCTGTTGGCTGTGTATCAACTTGACTTCTGCACAACACAAATGATGGTCCCAACCCCATTAATCAGGGAAAAATTCCACTAATTAACCCTGACAAGGCACACCTGTGAAGTGAAAACCATTTCAGGTGACTACCTCATGAAGCTCATTGAGAGAACACCAAGGGTTTGCAGAGTTATCAAAAAAGCAAAGGGTGGCTACTTTGAGGAATCTAAAACATAAGACATGTTTTCAGTTATTTCACACTTTTGTGTTAATTACATAATTCCATATGTGTTCATTCATAGATTTGATGCCTTCAGTGAGACTCTACAATGTAAATAGTCATGAAAATAAAGAAAATGCATTGAATGAGAAGGTGTGTCCAAACTTTTGGCCTGTACTGTATACACTACTCTCTGGGCCGCCATGTCTGTCTGAGTCCTCCTGTCTCTACTGAGCCTGTCTCTCTCTCTGACCTGTCTGTCTGAGTCTTCCTGTCTCTACTCAGTCTGTGTAGTTCTCTCTGATCTGTCTGTCTGAGTCTTCCTGTCTCTACTGAGCCTGTGTATCTCTCTCTCCTTGACCTGTCTTCTATTTGTCTGTAACTTTCTGTGATCGGTCTGTCTCTCTCTCACCTGTCTGCCTCTCTTTTACCTGTCTGACTCTCTCTGACCTGTCTGTCTCTCTCTGACCTATCTGTCTCTCTCTAACCTGTCTGTCTCTCTGCAGACATTCATCGTGATTGGTAAAGGAAACATGATCTACCGTTTTAACGCCGAGCCAGCCTGTTACCTGCTGAGTCCATTCAGTCGGATAAGGACCGTCGCTATCAAGATCCTCATCCACTCATATCCTTTATGATGTCACACTTTACACCTCCCTGATTGGCCAGTATACAGGTTATTGACAAATGATCAGCTGATGATGCTTTTGTTCCTTAAAACCAAAACTTTATTCAGTATGTTCATCATGGTGACGATTATCACCAACTGTGTGTTCATGACGATGAGTGATCCTCCAGCGTGGAGCAAAGCTGTAGAGTGAGTCAACACACACAATGATACAAACACTATCACACCCAATGATACACACACTAACAGACACACAATGATACACACACTAACACACAATGATACAAACACAATGATACCCACACTAACACACACAATGATACATACACACTAATACACACACTAACACACTAATGATACAATATACACACACACTAACACATAAACAATGATATAATAAACACACACACACACACTAACACATACACAATGAGACAATAAACACACACACACTAACACATACACAAGACAATAAACACACACACACACTAACACATAGACAATGAGACAATAAACACACACTAACACAAACAATGAGACAATAAACACACACACACACTAACACAAACAATGAGACAATAAACACAAACACACTAACACATAAACAATGAGTCAATAAACACACACACTATTTGCTTGCTTGTGGTTGTCCATCGAATCCGACGATGACGTCCACTTCTGTCTTTTAACGCTGAGTTTTCTGATGGCTGTATAGTCCTATCCTGGATCCACAGGTAGTATTGCAGGTGGGGCATGTATACATGGTATTGGTGATACTGGCATTCATGGGTGTGTTCCTCCTGAGCCTTCTTTGTTGTCTCCTGACTGTCCTTTCCTCCTCCAATGTTTGGGTCCCATCTAGACATAGCTTCCGCCAGGTGTTGCGGTCTGCAGCCATGTTCTCCAGGTCCCCAGATTTGATTTTGCACATCTTAAGCAGGTGAGGGGCCAGACAAAGAATGGTTCAAAAAACCCTATGAGTCATTGAGGTAGAGGTGAAGTTACCCTGCCTCTCTGTTTTAGCAGTTCTGCAGGAATATTCTCAGAGCCAGGAGACTTGTTGCACTTCAGGGAGTGGACAGCTGACAGAACCTCCAGGAAGGTTGGAGGTTGGCTAAGGTTTTCAATAAGAGGAAATTCAGGCAGTTCATCCAGGATGGTATAGTCTTCATCAATCAGGAGAGACTTTGTTTGCAGATATGCAAAAATATTTACTGTATAATATGAAATGTACAAAGTCTTTTGGAGATTAGACTCCATCGAATTAATAATATTTTTAAAGGGGGCAGGGAACAGGAACATAACCCCGCGATGGAGTCCAGACACTGGTGGTGGCAGAGAATGAGACCAGAGAACAGACTGAAGAGGCAACGAAGCGGTCAGCTGGGAGAAACACGAAGACCGGAGGCGGCAGGGGAGGAGGAGGGTTGAGCGCTTTCAACTCAATTAAATTCAATTTTATTTATAGTATCAATTCATAACAAGAGCTATCTCGAGACACTTTACAGATACAGTAGGTCTAGACCACACTCTATAATTTGCAAAGCCCCAAGAATTCTAATAATTCCCCCAAAAGCAAGCAGAGCGACAGCGGTGGGAAAAAACTCCCTATTAGGAAGAAACCTCGGACAGATCCAGGCTCTTGGTAGGCGGTGTCTGACGATGCCGGTTGGGGATGTGATAAAAAAAGGCAATAATAGTCACTTTAAAGATAAGGAATAGTGACTTCAAAAGGTAGTCGTAGTAGTTCATGTCATATCAGGGTGCTGCAGGGCGTTACAGGATGTAGCGCGGCACAGCAGAGCATGGATGGACGTAGCAGGAAGCAGCAGGGTTCAGCAGGGCCCAGCAGAGCTCAGCAGGGAGTGCAGCAGGACCACGGCGACAGCTGCAACCATGATCTTGGTGCCAACGTGCTCCAAGGAAATATGCTGGGTGAGAAAAAAACGGAACACAAGGACTCTGGGGAGTAAACTCCTCCGAGCCCGTTTAGTAGCAGGCATCACGTGGGATGGGATGCACAGAGATGAAAAGTTAGAGGAGAGAGCAGTCAAAGGAAAGAGGAGAGGAGACAGTCCAAGGAAGGAAGGAAGGAAGGAAGTCCCCCAGATAGTCTAAAACTATAACAGCATAACTAAGAGCATGACTAAGAGAGACAGGCAGTTTAAGGAGAGGCGCCTGTTCGGGCTTGGAACTCTCCCCTGCCGGATCGGGCTGTATTAACCTGCCTCCCTCTACTTTTATTATATTATTAATCTGACAACTATGAAGAGAAGCAGATGGGCCGGGTTAGGCGGACACTGCAACTCCTCCTCCCTAACTGTAAGCTTTATCAAAGAGGATATTTTTTAGTTTATTCTTAAAAGTGTTGACGGTGTCCACCCACCGAGGACCTGATTCCACAGAAGTGGAGCCTGGTAGCTGAAGGCTCTGGCTCCCATTCTACTTTTAGAGACTCTAGGAACTACAAGTAGATCTGCATTCTGCAAGCGTAATGCTCTAGTTGGACAATAAGGTACTAGGAGCTCTTCTAGATATGATGGTGCTAGACCATTTAGAGCTTTGTAGGTCAGGAGAAGGATTTTTAATTCAAACCTGGATATTACAGGAAGCCAATGCAGAGAAGCCAATACAAGAGATATATGATCTCTTTTCTTAGTTCTTGTCAGAACACGTACTGCAGCATTCTGGATCAGCTGGAGAGTCTTAAGGGACTTATTTGAGCAACCTGACAGTAGGGAATTACAATAGTCCAGCATGGAAGTAACAAATGCATGGACTAGTTTTTCAGCATCGTTTTGAGACAGGATATTCCTAATTTTGGCAATGTTACGTAAATGAAAAAACACTGTTCTTGTTTTAGATGGGCGTTAAAGGATATATCCTCATCAAAAATAACTCTGACCGTAGTGCTGGAGGCCAGGGCAATACCATCCAAAGTAGCTAGATCTTTAGATAATGAGGTTCGGCGGTGTTTAGGGCCTAGCACAATAACTTCAGTTTTGTTAGAATTTAACATCAGAAAATTGTAGGTCATCCAGGATTTTATATCTTTAATGCATGCTTGAAGTTTAGCTAACTGGCTGGTTTCGTCTGGTTTGATTGACAAGTATAATTGGGTGTCATCCGCATAACAGTGAAAGTTAATTGAGTGTTTCCTAATAATATTACGAAGAGGAAGCATATATAAGGAGAATAGAATTGATCCAAGCACTGAGCCTTGTGGAACGCCATGGCTAACTTTAGCGTACTTGGAGGATTCATCATTAACATTAACAAATTGAGATCGATCAGAGAAATAAGACTTAAACCAGTTTAGTGCGATTCCTTGAATGCCAACTAAGTATTCCATTCTCTGTAATAGGATTTTATGGTGAATAGTGTCAAATGCAGCACTAAGATCTAGTAAAACAAGTACAGAGACAAGTCCTTTGTCCGCAGCAGTATGAAGGTCATTAGTAATTTTCACCAGTGCCGTCTCTGTGCTACGATGCTTTCTTAATCATGATTGAAAGTCCTCAAATAAACTATTGCTATGTAGAAAATCACATAATTGATTAGCAACCACTTTCTCAAGGATCTTGGAGAGAAAGGGAAGGTTAGATATAGGTCTATAGTTTGCTAAGACCTCAGGATCGAGGGTGGGTTTTTTCAGGAGAGGTTTTATCACAGCTACTTTAAAAGACTGCGGTACATAACCTTTTAATAAAGACATATTGATCATATCTAGTAATGAAGTGTTAATTACGGGAAACGCTTCTTTGAGTAGCCTCGTTGGGATGGGATCTAAGAAACAGGTAGAAGGCTTAGATGAGGATACCTTTAACATTAATTGTTGAATGTCTATAGGATAAAAGCAGTCTAAGCATGTATCATTCTTTTTAGTGATCCTGCGTTTAAGGGTGAATCGTTGGGAATTGAGGGCAAAAGATGATGAATTTTATCTCTAATAGTAATATTGTTTTCATTAAAGAAGCTCAAGAAGTCGTCACTACTCAAAGCTTTAGGAATAGACAGCTCACTAGAGCTGTGACTCTCTGTCAGCCTGGCTACAGTGCTGAAAAGAAACCTTGGGTTATTCTTATTTTCTTCTATTAATGATGAATAGTAGTCTGATCTAGCATGTCTGAGGGCCTTCCTATAGGTTTTGAGACTGTCTTGCCAATCCAAACGATATTCTTCCAGTTTGGTGGAACGCCATTTACTTTCAAGGTTTTGCGAGATTTGTTTCAATTTGCGAGTTTGGGAGTTATACCAAGGCGCTCATCTCATTTTCCTCATCATCTTCTTTTTGAGGGGAGTAACAAAGTCTAAAGTCGTCCGTAGGCAGGTTGTATCACAGTCTACGAATATGTCAATTTGGGAGGAACTAAAGTTAACATAAAGGTCCTCTTTTATATTAAGGCACGACATTGAGTTAATTGCTGTTGGAATGTCTTCTTTAAATTTAGCTGCAGTACTGTCCGACAGGCATCTAGTGTAGAAGCTTTTGTCTATTTTAGTATAGTCAGGTAGTAAGAATTCGAAAGTAATTAAAAAATGGTCTGATAATACCGAATTCTGCGGAAATATTATTAAATCCTTAATTTCAATACCATATGCCAGCACAAGGTCGAGGGTGTGGTTAAAACAGTGCGTCGCCTTGTGCACACTCTGACTGAAACCGATTGAATCTAAGAATGAGTTGAAAGCAGTACTAAGGCTATCATTGTCAACGTCCACATGGATATTAAAATCACCTACAATAAGTACTTTGTCTGATTTAAGGACTAAACATGATAAAAACTCTGAGAAATCAGATAAAAATTCAGAATACGGACCTGGAGCCCTGTAAATAACAACAAATATAATTGGCTGTAATGTTTTCCATTTTGGATGTTGAAGATGAAGACTTTCAAACGAGTTATAATTTAGTTTAGGTTTAGGATTAATTAACAGGCTTGAATCAAAGATGGCTGCAACTCCCTCTCCTCGGCCTGAGCCTCTAGGAATTTGAGTATTAATATGACTGGGAGGAGTGGCTTCATTCAGACTAACATATTCTTCATGGCCCAGTTATATGCATGCTCACCAGAATCAAGGCTTCAATGATCTTTGGTTGGTGAGAAGGTCATCAACATCAGGACAAATATATGAGGAGTAAGCAGAAGATGACCAGCAGTTGCAGCAAAGCACAAGATATGCCCTGGTTAGCTGCTGTCATCGCAGCCCCTATCCTAAACAAATGGCCTGAATAATGCTGAGGTGACATATGACACCTAAGGAGAACTAGCTTCAGATGAAGCCCAAACCAAGCTTTCAATAGTTTAGCATAGATTTGAAGGGACAAAAAGAAGTATCATTGCGGGCGACGAGGACTGAGCAAGCGCCACTTTGTTTAGAATGTTTTAGAGATAAGCGATAATGACCAGGATAAAAAGCCAAATCACAAAAAGTGACATCACTATTGGGGATAAAAGATTTAGAAAGGGTAGTAAATTCACTGCATCTGAGAAAGGCATAAAAAGCCAGCAAAAACACGGACTCCAGTAAGGCGTCTACGTAGGGAGAAAACACCCCCACTCTGAGAATTAGCGTGCAAAATACCAAGGGTGATAGGCTGCCTCGAATCAGGGGATAAAGGATGAGTCTTGGAAATGCCTTAGAAAAAATGCTTGGAAAAGACGGATCGTAACAGCGGATATGAAACTGAACGCCGGCAAGCAAACCTTGAGTATACCGCAACTTAAACTTGTGGGTGTCAGTACAATATCAAATTAATGCACAAATGCTGCTTGGAAGAACAGGTTTAAGAGGAACAGAAATACAAACACAAAAGAAACAGAAGGTATGCCAAGCAAAATCATATGTTTTCAAAGTAGACGCAGCTAAGCCTTTTCTCATATACTCCTTTGAGGATTCTAGATAATGATGAAGGGGCAATAGGTTTAATACAGCACCAGGTTCTGGAGAGAAGGCAGAGTTACAGGGAAGGGGCTGGTAGTTGGGCATAGGCGCCGAAAGTTCTGAAAAATAAAAACGAGACCATAGCCACACCATTAGAATGACCGGGAACATGACGGGCAGTGATGAGAAAATTGTGCATGACGGCGGACCAGGTGATGCTTCTCATAAAAGGCATGATGGCACTACATGAGGAGCGCCCATTCCAACATTTGAGAAGGTGAGACCAAAAACGCAAATCGGAATGGCAGCCGTCATCATGGGATACGAGATCATGCAGTTGGGAAACTCAAGAAGCCATATCCAGTAACCGGGATATGAAAGAACGCCCCTGAGGGATAACACGCATGGCGAAGTTTAGTGGGCCTAGAAGGGAAAGTAACTGGCGTTTAGTTATGGAAACAGCAGGAGAGACGCTTCCATGACAACGGAATCAAGGGTAATGCCAAGAAACTCCAGGTGTGTGGCAGGACCTATAGTCTTTTCTTCCGACAAAGGAATGCCAAGGGAAAGAAAGCAGCTCCGCAGCTTCCCCAAAGACGAACCTGAGCTATCGTGTGGGGGGTTGATAAGCAGAAAATCATCCAGCGCACCGAAGGCACCCTCACCCTGTTAAGCAGGATCCAGCAAAGTGCTTCTGACATGTGGTTGAAAATGCACGGGCTGCTCCTGCACCCGAAGGTCAGGCGCACCCCAAAATAGAAGTTCGAATCCCACTTAACCCCGAAAAGAGGCCATTGGGAAGGATGGATGCGCACGATTTTAAAAGCATCGGTGATGTCCACCTTGGTAAGCCAAGCGCCCACCAGAGCCAGTTTAATCAGGTTGATGGCGTTATCGACGGTGGCATAGTGTAGATAAAAGAGGGCTAGCGGGATGAGACTAGTAACAGGACCGTTATGCGGCGGGGACAGATAAAAAATCAGGCGCTTTTTCCCAGAATACTTCATAGTAGCGACACCAATCGGATTAACGCGAAACAGGGAAGACGGAGAAGAACTGAACGGCCCAATGACATAGCCCTTATCGACCTCCGACGCCAACAACCGAGAGACGGTGTTGGGATTGGAAGTAGCGGAAAGGAGATTTTTAGCCACGAAAGTAACATTTGGCGCTGTGAGTACGCCCACCCGAAAACCTTGGGAAAGCCCAGAGAGAAGGTTATCAATGAACACAGAATCAGGGAGCGTCAAAACTCATTCCTTGTAGTGGTGACTTCCAGGTAGACACAGTCTAAGCGCCTCCTACTGGGTCCACGTTTTTGCATATGGGGGGGGGCGCACTTTCATGAGGACCTTGGTCATGATCATAAGGTAATCTCTCCAGCATTCTGCACCTATCATGGCCTGGGTTTTGAGAACGTCTCTGATGTCACAACATCTCACAATGACATAATCAATCAGGTGACAATGTTTGGAACGTGCGTATATCCATGATGTTTTGTATTTGGTCTTTTGCTGAAAGATGGTGTTGGTTATGGTCACGTTGGTTAGAGGTCCATTTGAGTTGGCCTGACCAATCACATGCCTGCCAAATACTCATTTCCATATCTCACTGTTCTGCCCAAGTCCCCAAGCAGGAGGAGCTTGTCATTCTTGGGGATCTGGCAGAGAGCCAGATCTGGCAGAGAGTAAAATAGTTCACCGAAACATGTTTCTGAAAACATTTTAACCGAGAAATAGGCCAAGCAGTCAATAGTTAAAAACCGAGGGATACCCTAGGCGCGGTATCCTGTCCAGCTGTGAGTTGAGTGGGCATTTTTTAGTCCACCTTTTCTAGGCCCTTCCTCAGCTTGAGGTGAGCAGTGCGGTCCCTGAATTGGGCTGCTCAGTCACACAAGGTTCTGCCGAGAACAGTTGCCACTCAGCCCCAGCTGTTAGCGACCAATACCCTGTCCCGCTGATGTGCAGGGCTGTGACTAAGAGCTCCCAGGGGCCATCCACACGGAGATGCTTTTTGATGCAAACGCACGTTTTGCATCGTTTGGGCCAGTCGTCCAAACAAATCCTGTAAACGCACTGCCTGAAAACACACTTTTTTGAAACCTGGTCCCAGGGTGAAAAAATTCGAAAACGGCTCTCTTTTGGACGGCGAAACCGCATGCGTCCGTATTGATGATGTCATCGCCACACCCCTCAACCTCTTACCTGCACTAGCACTAGTGCACGGCCACACACGACTGTGGTGAAGCTAAGCAAGCATATCCCATCTTTATAGCCAAACCAGCTCACTTCATCTAAATACTTTGTCTCTGCTCCCTGACACTTCCCTCTGACCCTGACACTCCCCGGTCCTGGATGCTAACATTATGTAGCTTACATTAAACATCACTAAAGTAGCTGATGCTCCAGCAGTGACGTAACGTTAACGTTAGCTGCTACGGTTAGCTGTTTATAAAGTGGAAGTAGACAATTTATCAACTAGCTAGCTAATCTGTCTGCTTATCAACTCCTTGAACGGATTATAGTAACTTTTACCACGGCTTATTGTAAACAGGCTACCGCAAGAAAGCGTGTAGCTGAGGAGTGCCCAACCAGTCGATCAGTCGATCAGTCCACGGTCTACCAGTAGACCGTGGACTGATCCCAAGTCGACCGGGTGTAGGAAATTTTTTTTAAATAATGTTTTTTTTTGGTGCGTGTGTGTCACTACAGCCTATCATGAGTCCTTGCCTGCGCACCCTATCAGTCTCTTAACCCTTTAAGCGCCAAAGTCACAAAATTGTGAATCAAACTGCTGTTTTCTCTGAATAGAGTGTTATATATCATTCATACTCCCCTCCACTAGTTGGCTGACATCCTGTACTTAGACCTTAGCTCAGAAATACATCATGCTTCAATGCAAAATGTTCTAGGAAATCCCATCCAAACTTGACTTTTTTGGTCAAAAGCGACTAGCGACTTTTTCTGGTGTTATTGGAGACTTTTGAGGTGTTTGGAGACTCGTGAAAGCACGTATCACTCTACAATTACTGTGCAGGTGCTGCCGTGAGCCCATCCCCAGTCCAAAGCCCGTGAGCGGTCAGTCTCTCAGTAGCCTCGCGCAGCACCCCAGCCTACCATCAGAGCAGAGATGAGACACACAGCACTCCGCGTCCAGGCTGCAGTGAATCACGTATGCGCCGCCGTTCTTGCCTTTGCTTACAGAGCGGGTCCATCCATCCATCTTCGTCCGCTTATCCGGTGTCGGGTCGCGGGGGGAGCAGTTCCAGCAGGGGACCCCAAACTTCCCTTTCCCGAGCAACATTAACCAGCTCCGACTGGGGGATCCCGAGGCGTTCCCAGGCCAGGTTGGAGATATAATCCCTCCACCTAGTCCTGGGTCTTCCCCGAGGCCTCCTCCCAGCTGGACGTGCCTGGAACACCTCCCTAGGGAGGCGCCCAGGGGGCATCCTTACCAGATGCCCGAACCACCTCAACTGGCTCCTTTCGACGCAAAGGAGCAGAGGCTCTACTCCGAGCTCCTCACGGATGACTGAGCTTCTCACCCTATCTCTAAGGGAGACGCCAGCCACCCTCCTGAGGAAACCCATTTCAGCCGCTTGTACCCTGGATCTCGTTCTTTCGGTCATGACCCAGCCTTCATGACCATAGGTGAGGGTAGGAACGAAAACTGACCGGTAGATCGAGAGCTTTGCCTTCTGGCTAAGCTCTCTTTTCGTCCTACGGTGCGATAGATTGAATGCAATACCGCACCCGCTGCGCCGATTCTCCGACCAATCTCCCGCCCCATTGTCCCCTCACTCGCGAACACAACCCCAAGGTACTTGAACTCCTTCACTTGGGGGAAGGACTCATTCCCTACCTGGAGAAGGCATTCCATCGGTTTCCTGCTGAGAACCATGGCCTCAGATTTAGAGGTGCTGATCCTCATCCCAACCGCTTCACACTCGGTTTGCGAACCGATCCAGTGAGTGCTGAAGGTCGCAGGCCGATGATGCCATCAGGACCACATCATCTGCAAAGAGCAGCGATGAGATCCCCAGCCCACCAAACTGCAACCCCTCCCCACCCCGACTACGCCTCGATATCCTGTCCATAAATACTACAAACAGGATTGGTGACAAAGCGCAGCCCTGGCGGAGGCCAACCCTCACCTGAAACGAGTCCGACTTACTACCGAGAACCCGGACACAGCTCTCGCTTTGGTTGTACAGAGATTGGATGGCCCTGAGAAGAGACCCCCTCACCCCATACTCCCGCAGCACCTCCCACAGTATCTCCCGGGGACCCGGTCATACGCCTTCTCCAAATCCACAAAACACATGTAGACCGGTTGGGCATACTCCCAGGCTCCCTCCAGGATCCTTGCGAGTGAAGAGCTGGTCCGTTGTTCCACGACCAGGACGGAATCCGCATTGTTCCTCCTCAACCCGAGGTTCGACTATCGGCCGAACCCTCCTTTCCAGCACCTTGGAGTAGACTTTACCAGGGAGGCTGAGAAGTGTGATACCCCTATAATTGGCACACACCCTCTGGTCCCCCTTTTTAAAAAAGGGGAACCACCACCCCAGTCTGCCACTCCTTTGGCACCGTCCCAGACTTCCACGCAATGTTGAAAAGGCGTGTCAACCAGGACAGCCCCCTCCACACCCAGAGCCTTGAGCATTTCTGGACGGATCTCATCAATCCCGGGGCTTTGCCACTGTGTAGTTGTTTGACTACATCAGTGACTTCCGCCTGGGAAATCGGCGACAATCCCCATTATCCTCCAGCTCTGCATCTAACATAGAGGGCGTATTAGTCGGATTCAGGAGTTCCTCAAAGTGCTCCTTCCACCGCCCTATTACCTCCTCAGTTGAGGTCAACAGTGTCCCATCCTTACTGTACACAGCTTGGATGGTTCCCCGCTTCCCCTCCTGAGGTGGCGAACAGTTTTCCAGAAGCACTTTGGTGCCGACCGAAAGTCCTTCTCCATGTCTTCTCCAAACTTCTCCCACACCCGCTGCTTTGCCTCTTTCACGGCAGAGGCTGCAGCCCTTCGGCCCTTCGGTACCCTGCAACTGCCTCCGAGTCCTCCGGGATAACATATCCCGGAAAGACTCCTTCTTCAGTCGGATGGCTTCCCTGACCACCGGTGTCCACCACGGTGTTCTTGGGTTACCGCCCCTTGAGGCACCTAAGACCCTAAGACCACAGCTCCTCGCCGCAGCTTCAGCAATGGAAACTTTGAACATTGTCCACTCGGGTTCAATGCCCCCAGCCTCCACAGGGATGCACGAAAAGCTCCGCCCGGAGGTGTGAGTTGAAAGTCTGTTGGACAGGGCCTCCTCCAGACGTTCCCAATTTACCCGCACTACACGTTTGGGCTTACCAGGTCTGTCCAGAGTCTTCCCCCACCCTCTGACCCAACTCATCACCAGATGGTGATCGGTTGACAGCTCTGCCCCTCTCTTCACCCGAGTGTCCAAAACATACGGCCTCAGATCAGATGAAACGATTATGAAATCGATCATTGACCTTCGGCCTAGGGTGCTCTGGTACCAGGTACACTTATGAGCATCCCTATGTTCGAACATGGTGTTCGTTATAGACAATCCATGACTAGCACAGAAGTCCAACAACAAACACCCAGTCTGGTTTAGATCAGGGAGGCCGTTCCTCCCAATCACGCCTCTCCAGGTGTCTCCATCATTGCCCACGTGTGCGTTGAAGTCCCCCAGCAGAACAATGGAGTCCCCCACTGGAGCCCCATGCAGGACTCCAGTCAAGGTCTCCAAGAAGGCCGAATACTCCGAACTCCTGTTTGGTGCATATGCACAAACAACAGTCAGAGTTTTCCCCCCACAACCCGCAGGCGGCGTGGGAGGCGACCCTCTCGTCCACCGGGGTAAACTCCAACACAGCGGCGCTCAGCCGGGGGCTTGTGAGTATCCCCACACCCGCCCGGCGCCTCACACCCTGGGCAACTCCGGAGAAGAAAAGAGTCCACCCCCTATCCAGGAGTATGGTTCCAGAACCAAGACTGTGCGTAGAGGTAAGCCCCACCAGATCTAACCGGTAGCGCTCCACCTCCCGCACCAGTTCCGGCTCCTTCCCCCACAGAGAGGTGACGTTCCACGTCCCCAGAGCCAGCGTCTGCCGCCCGGGTCTGGTCCGTCGAGGCCCCTGACCTTCACTGCCACCCATGTGGCATCGCACCCGAGAGCGGGTGTAAATGTAAATGTTTCTTCACTCTTACACAAAATAATTAGGGACACGACGCGGTACTGAATCAAACAGCTTTTTTCTCCGAACAGAGTGTTATCACTCTGCAATTACTGTGCCCAACAAGCAGCGGGAACTGCCGTGAGCCCCTCCCCCGTCCAAAGCCCTCACAGGCGGTCATTCTCTCAGTAGCCTCACGCAGCAGTCCCAGCCTGCAGTCAGAGCAGAGAGAAGACTCTGTTAAGAATATTAAAAAGACGTGTTCGTTCTGATTTCTGGAGGAAGAAGGAGAGGCTGGGGTCAAATTGAAAGTTAAGCAAAAGGTTTAATAAAACAACATGAAAACGACAGTCAAAACACAATTAAACATAAAACATGAAAACACTGCAGCTGACAGCGGACTGAATCCATGCTTCTCCTTTTGGAGTCCCATAAAAACAGTCCTGAGACATTCCCCGGATCAAACATTTATTCCCCTACATCTGGGTGGTTTCTCAAATGAAATCTTCCCCTATTGGTCAGATGTCTCTCAAAAGAAAAGTTGTATGTTCCTGAGGCTACACCCGGTCACAGGATCTTACTGAGACGGTGTCAATTGTTTCCAAACTACAGCAATACTTGTTCTTTGTCTTAATCACGTCTGGCTCAACTGGCAATGGCTCTCAAAGTTGTTTAAACAATAAGTCTTTCTAGCGCTTTTACATTTATGCTAAATCAGCAATGACCTAATCAATTCTTTAGAAGCTACAGACGGTGTGAGCCAGACCAATGCTAATCAGTGTAGTTATTTGATTAGATCTAGCAATACATTGTTTTCAAAACATAAGCCGGGTTTTAACTTTTTAACTTCAACAACACACAGCACTCCACTACTTAGACCTTAGCTCAGAAATACATCATGCTTCAATGCAAAATGTCAGACGAAATCCCATCCAAACTTGACTTTTTTTGTCAAAAGCAAGTAGCGACTTTTTCTGGTGTTACTGGAAACTTTTGTGGTGTTTGGAGACTCGTGAAAGCACGTATCACTCTACAATTACTGTGCTCAACGAGCAGTGGGTGCTGCCGTGAGCACCTCCCCTGTCCCAAAAAAAAAAAAAAAACTAACTAAAAAAAAGCCTACTGTTTACATGAGTTTTGTGGTGTAGTAATAGTTCTAGTTTACGACTGTTGGCTTACAATTTACTTTTTCCCTGTTCATGTGATATGTGGATAACATAACAAATGGATGGAGGGGGGTTAATCTGATGAAATAAATCAACTCGTTAGGACGTTAAGACGTTAGGTCATTCTGAATATTTGTCTCATTTACACTTTGTCTCTATCTCAAATTATTTTCAAGCCAGAGCCTTCTGAAATTTAGGTGTCAAAACCTAGTATTTTTACAAATAAAACCCGACGCCTAAAGGGTTAAACATGTCCACAAAAAGTATAAAAAAAGAGAAAACCTATGGTCGCGCATGACATGCATGACAGGAAGTTGACAGCTGTCAAAAGTAGCTAGAAGCTAGCGAACAGAGCGGTTACACGCTGTTAAACATTAACATGGCTGAGGGGAAACGAGCCAAGACCTACCATTTTCACCCTGAATGGGAGGAAGATTCTTTTTTTGTTTATTCTCATTCAAAGCCTGTTTGTTTGATCTGCAATGCAACGGTGGCGTTGGCAAAGAAAGGGAATCTGGAGCGGCATTTTAAAACAGTACACGGGAGCTACGAGAGGGATTTCCTCTGCCCTCTGCCCCTCCCCTCCCGAGGGCAGCGCATGCATACACAAACAACATGGCAGAAACAGCCAGCTCCTTCCAAAGAAATGCTCTTTGACTTCAGTCGTGTGGAGTTGGTTTGGATTTACGGCATCTGATGAGGAACAGAAAACACCTTGATTCAAACTATGTCTTAAGGCTGTTGTTGTTGCTGGTAGCAGTACGACAAATCTGTTTCAGCATTTAAAGTGAAGACATGCGGCTGAGTGGGAGAAGTGTTGCCTTCTTCGAAAAGAAAACCACTCTTGTGGCGTTAGCGCTAGCACCCCGTTTGCAAGAAAATACCTGGCCATTCCAGCAACTAGCGCCCCATCGGAGAGGGTCTTTAGTGTGGGTGGGGGTATTGTCACCTGTCACCGAGCTTGCCTCAAGCCTGCTGTTGTTGATAGGCTCATTTTCCTTGCAAAGAATGTTTAAAATACAATTAAATTTTTTTATGGCGAATGGTGTTACTGTTTACATGTTCAATTCAGCTAAGAGTTACCTCAGGATTTTTTGTTGTTTTATTAGCTCAATCCAAATACAGTATAAATAATTTGGATGTTTAACAATCTTTGTTGCACACTGCACAGTGAATTTTCAGTTAGAGAAAGGGTTTGCCTTTGCAATTTTGTTTATGTTGATGCACTTTAATTAAATGCAATAAATATATATTTTTAAAATATATTTACAGTTCGCAGTTATTTTATTTTAAATGGAAGGGGCGGAAAAAATCGAATCGTAAATCGAGTTTTTTATATAAAAAAAAAAACATCGCCCAGCTCTAGCGCCTGCTATGATGGGCTGCACCAGTGGGTTCATTGCACTGTGCAAAGAAAGTGAATCTTTCCTGGATATCCTGAATTATCATTGTATAATTTACCAGCAAGCACTGTGCGGAAAGATTTTAAATATAAAAGAAGTGATGGATATTGCGATGAAGATTGTGTGTTCAGTTCAGGCTAGGAGTCTGCAGAGAAGGCTTTTCCGTGCTCACTTGGAGGAGAATGAGGCTGAGCACACAGACCTGCTGCTTCACACGGATGTTAGGTGGTTAAGCAGAGGTACATTTTTGTCCAGATTCACGGAGCTATTACCTGAAATCAAGGACTTCCTGAAGCTTTCAAAACGTGGATTACCATCCAAAGCTAGAGGACCACCAGTGGATTTTAGATTTATATTTCCTCACTGTTCTCACTGGCGAGCTCAATGAATTGAATTTAGAGCTGCATGGTAAGGGTAAAGATGTAGTCAACATGATGAGTTCAGTGAACACGTTTAAAAGCAAGCTACAGCTGATGTCAAGCAGGCTGCAGCGTGGTAACCTGCCCAACTTCCATCACATGCACGCACAACTACAACGTCACGGTAAAGTTGTGACACAGCTTGACAGTGCACGTTATGAGGAGCATGTTCAGAGCATCTCGTCAGAGTTTGAGAGGCGTTTTACTGACTTTGTATCCATCGAGCCTGTAGCCAGCTATGTGTTATCCATTTGGTGCAAGTATTGATGTTGGTGACATTGCCGCCAAAGTCAAATCACTTTTCGACTTGGAAAGCTTCGCTCTTGAGGATGACTTTGCAAAATGACATTGAGATCAAAGCCAGATCACATCCGCTCAACCTGGAGAGCATGTAGTGTTCTGGAAACTACAGAAGTATCCCAATCTCAGAAGATGTGCCTTGAAACTGACAGCTCTTTTTGGATCAACTTATTTGTGCGAGTCTGCTTTCTCGCACATGAAAATCATCAAGTCCAAGTTCAGATCAACAATGACTGATGACCACCTTGCAGCCTGCCTACGCCTTGCAACCAGCTCCTACACTCCTGACTAGGAGAAGCTAGCCTCCTCCTCCCAGTGCCAGGTCTCCCACTAAGGTAGAAAGTGATTGTCTTTTTTCAAACTCAGAGATCTACCTGTTTTGTATCTAGTTTATTTTTCTGTTTGGTTCATATTAAGGTCAGTTATGACTATTGCTCATCATGCAGATTGGTGTGTGTGTGTGTGTGTGTGTGTGTGTGTGTGTGTGTGTGTGTGTGTGTGTGTGTGTGTGTGAGTGTGTGTGTGAGAGAGAAAGAGAGAGAGAGGAGCAGAGAGAGCGGGTTTGTGCTACAGAGCATTATGCAAACTGCCAACTGTGTGAGAGGAATTTGTCTCTGGGTGTGTTTGAGAGAGGGAGGGTTTGTGTTGTGATGTCTAGTAGTTGTGTGACAACAAGAAAAAGTGTTGTGAGGTTAGTTTGGCATGCTGGAAACGATGTGTGTGGGTTTTGCGATGTTGACACTGGACTGGTAGATCTCGGGAGGTTGGCTACTTGAAAAGTAGATCTTGGGTCAAAAAAGGTTGGGCACCCCTGGTGTAGATTGTCAAAAAGACATTGGATCATTGATGTTTGTTTGACTGCCGATGTTAGCTACCAGAGCTAATGTTAGCGCACTGCAATCATGTCCGATGGCAGACAGAATTGCAAAATAAAAAGCAATCTAACAGCACATTATACAATGTTAAAGGAGAATTCCGGCCAATTTTTACGTTAATCTTGATTGCTATAGCTACGCGAGTACTTTCGATAGAAAAAACCCCGACCCAAATCAGTGCAGGTAACACAGAGAAGCTGCAGCTACGTACTACAAGTGTCCCCTGAGCTAAAACGGCAGTGCTCGGGGCAAGTTTTAGAGTGCCTTTGTGCCTCTTAACAGACACAAAATGCAATTAATATGTCTGTGCCGCATGAACAGGGCCCTTACGTGTCAACAAGATGCGTTTTCAACTCAGACATTGTTTAAATTCACCTACCCTGGGTCCCTGTCAGCTTGCCCTGCTAGCTGATAGGAGTTAGCTGCTAGCTGCCGTCCGGTGAGTGTATTCAGACAGGCTTCTGTGATAATCATCCCAATAACAATCCACGGAGCGGTGGTGGTGTGGCTATGTCCTCCAGAGGACAGGTCATGTCACGTCTTGAAGTGTATTCCCCCCTAAAAAAAACAGTAGTGCGGTAGTAGCTGTTAGCTGCTAGCTGCCCTCCGGTGAGTGTGTACAGCCAGATAGCTGTTAGCCGTTAGCTGCTAGCTGCCGTCCGGTGAGTGTATTCAGCCAGGCATCTGTGATAATCATCCCAATAAAAATCCATACTGGAACCATACTCCTGGATAGGGGTTGGACTCTTTTCTTCTCCGGAGTTGCCCAGGGTGTGAGGCGCCGGGCGGGTGTGGGGATACTCACAAGCCCCGGCTGGCGCCGCTGTGTTGGAGTTTACCCGGTGGGCGAGAGGGTCGCCTCCCCACGCCTGCGGGTTGTGGGGGGAAAACTCTGACTGTTGTTTGTGCGTATGCACCAAACAGGAGTTCGGAGTATTCGGCCTTCTTGGAGACCTTGACTGGAGTCCTGCATGGGGCTCCAGTGGGGACTCCATTGTTCTGCTGGGGACTTCAACGCACACGCGTGGGCAATGATGGAGACACCTGGAGGCGTGATTGGGAGGAACGGCCTCCCTGATCTAAACCAGAGTGGTTGTTTGTTGTTGGACTTCTGTGCTAGTCATGGATTGTCTATAACGAACACCATGTTCGAACATAGGGATGCTCATAAGTGTACGTGGTACCAGAGCACCCTAGGCCGAAGGTCAATGATCGATTTCATAATCGTTTCATCTGATCTGAGGCCGTATGTTTTGGACACTTTCGGGTGAAGAGAGGGGCAGAGCTGTCAACCGATCACCATCTGGTGGTGAGTTGGGTCAGAGGGTGGGGGAAGACTCTGGACAGACCTGGTAAGCCCAAACGTGTAGTGCGGGTAAATTGGGAACGTCTGGAGGAGGCCCCTGTCCAACAGACTTTCAACTCACACCTCCGGCGGAGCTTTTCGTGTATCCCTGTGGAAGCTGGGGGCATTGAACCCGAGTGGACAATGTTCAAAGTTTCCATTGCTGAAGCTGCGGCGAGGAGCTGTGGTCTTAGGGTCTTAGGTGCCTCAAGGGGCGGTAACCCACGAACACCGTGGTGGACACCGGTGGTCAGGGAAGCCGTCCGACTGAAGAAGGAGTCTTTCCGGGATATGTTATCCCGGAGGACTCCGGAGGCCGTTGCAGGGTACCGAAGGGCCCGAAGGGCTGCAGCCTATGCCGTGAAAGAGGCAAAGCAGCGGGTGTGGGAGAAGTTTGGAGAAGACATGGAGAAGGAATTTCGGTCGGCACCAAAGTGCTTCTGGAAAACTGTTCGCCACCTCAGGAGGGGGAAGCGGGGAACCATCCAAGCTGTGTACAGTAAGGATGGGACACTGTTGACCTCAACTGAGGAGGTAATAGGGCGGTGGAAGGAGCACTTTGAGGAACTCCTGAATCCGACTAATACGCCCTCTATGTTAGAGGCAGAGCTGGAGGATAATGGGGGATTGTCGTCGATTTCCCAGGCGGAAGTCACTGATGTAGTCAAACAACTACACAGTGGCACTGGCACACAGGCTCTGGGTGTGGAGGGGCTGTCCTGGTTGACACGCCTCTTCAACATTGCGTGGAAGTCTGGGACGGTGCCAAAGGAGTGGCAGACTGGGGTGGTGGTTCCCCTTTTTAAAAAGGGGGACCAGAGGGTGTGTGCCAATTATAGGGGTATCACACTTCTCAGCCTCCCTGGTAAAGTCTACTCCAAAGTGCTGGAAAGGAGGGTTCGGCCGATAGTCGAACCTCGGGTTGAGGAGGAACAATGCGGATTCCGTCCTGGTCGTGGAACAACGGACCAGCTCTTCACTCTCGCAAGGATCCTGGAGGGAGCCTGGGAGTATGCCCAACCGGTCTACATGTGTTTTGTGGATTTGGAGAAGGCGTATGACCGGGTCCCCGGGAGATACTGTGGGAGGTGCTGCGGGAGTATGGGGTGAGGGGTCTCTACTCAGGGCCATCCAATCTCTGTATGACCAAAGTGAGAGCTGTGTCCGGGTTCTCGGTAGTAAGTCGGACTCGTTTCAGGTGAGGGTTGGCCTCCGCCAGGGCTGCGCTTTGTCACCAATCCTGTTTGTAATATTTATGGACAGGATATCGAGGCATAGTCGGGGTGGGGAGGGGTTGCAGTTTGGTGGGCTGGGGATCTCATCGCTGCTCTTTGCAGATGATGTGGTCCTGATGGCATCATCGGCCTGCGACCTTCAGCACTCACAACCGCAACCGAGTGTGAAGCGGTTGGGATGAGGATCAGCACCTCTAAATCTGAGGCCATGGTTCTCAGCAGGAAACCGATGGAATGCCTTCTCCAGGTAGGGAATGAGTCCTTACCCCAAGTGAAGGAGTTCAAGTACCTTGGGGTTTTGTTCCCGAGTGAGGGGACAATGGAGCGGGAGATTGGTCGGAGAATCGGCGCAGCGGTTGCGGTATTGCATTCAATCTATCGCACCGTTGTGACGAAAAGAGAGCTTGGCCAGAAGGCCAAGCTCTCGATCTACCGGTCAGTTTTCGTTCCTACCCTCACCTATGGTCATGAAGGCTGGGTCATGACCGAAAGAACGAGATCCAGGGTACAAGCGGCTGAAATGGGTTTCCTCAGGAGGGTGGCTGGCGTCTCCCTTAGAGATAGGGTGAGAAGCTCAGTCATCCGTGAGGAGCTCGGAGTAGAGCCGCTGCTCCTTTGCGTCGAAAGGAGCCAGTTGAGGTGGTTCGGGCATCTGGTAAGGATGCCCCCTGGGCGCCTCCCTAGGGAGGTGTTCCAGGCACGTCCAGCTGGGAGGAGGCCTCGGGGAAGACCCAGGACTAGGTGGAGGGATTATATCTCCAACCTGGCCTGGGAACGCCTTTGCCCATAGCTGGAGCAGTGGTTTATGGACATAAGGGCATGTCCACCGTGTGGTGGGCCTGCACACCACATCTCTGGGGCCCACTGCTGCTCCTGGACTTCCTGACTGGCAGGCCTCAGTCTGTCAGGATTGGTAATAGGACATCAGCCAGTATCACCACAAACATTGGCACTCCACAGGGCTGTGTACTCAGCCCCATCCTCTACACCCTGTTCACCTACGAATGTGTCGCCTCCTACAAGGACTGTATTTTCTGAGGAGGCTTAGGAGGTTTGGCATGTCGCCTAAGATCCTCAACAACTTCTACAGCTGCGTTATTGAGAGTGTACTGACCAATTGCATTACTGTGTGGTACGGCAGCACTACTGTCATGGACCGCCAACGCCTGCAGAGAGTGGTGAAGACTACACAGAAGACCACCAGGACTCCACTGCCCTCTCTACAGAACATCTACCATTGCAGAGTCCCCAGGAGAGCTGCTTCCATCCTCAAAGACCCCTCCCACCCCCAGCACGGACTGTTTACACTTCTACACTCAGGGCGGAGGTATAGAAGTGTGAAATGCAGGACCTCAAGATTAAAAAACTCTTTTTTTCCCCTCTGCCATCAGACTCCTAAACAGCCAATAGGAGCTTGCAACCAGGGACATAACTGTTTAATTTTATTGCCTTATTTAGAATTGCAATACCTCACTTTTTATTGCTTTTATTAAGAACATGCTTTCTGTCTGTGCATATGACAATAAACTCTTTGAACTTTGAACTTGAACTCGAAGATCCCCTGCAGTTTAGCCTGGGACTGCGAGGTACCCAGTTACCATGTGTGGCTGCGAGGAAGCACTGCAAAAGTGTTGGTGGTGGAGAGGCTGTGTTCTGGTGGAGGAGACTTATGCACTCGTCTCCTAGCCAGTGGCAGTTGCTAAAAAGCAGGAAGTTGCAAGCAGAAAGCAGCATGCACTAACTACAAGCACCTCCACACTACTGCACTAGACGCTTCACACACACACTCTGTGTACACACACACACACACACACACAATAGCACACAATAACACACGCTAACATGTAAACAAGGAGACAATAAACACACACACTAACACACAATGAGACAATACACACACACACACACACACTAACACACAAACAATTTGACAATACACACTAACACACACATTAACACATTAACAATGTATCTATTCTTTGTAAATAAATTAAATGAATGTTCAGTCTTCTGTGGAAACATTTGATCTCTCTCAATCTGTAGGTCCAGCCGAGCTGTTTTATCTTTTTAATGTGTTTCTGTTGTTGAACAGGTACGTTTTTACATTCATCTACACGTTTGAAGCAATGATCAAAGTTCTGTCGAGAGGATTCTGTGTCGGTGGTTTCACCTTCCTCAAAGACCCCTGGAACTGGCTGGACTTCATGGTCATCAGCATGGCGTAAAACTCACAACACACCCAACATACACAACAATGCACATACTTTAATTATTGTATTAGTACTGTAACATATGTAACTCATTTTCTTTAATATTCACTTCTTAATCTGGAAGTTCTCTGTTTATTTCTGGTTTATTTTTTGTGTCACATGACCATGATGATGACGATGATGATGTTTTTGGTGTGTCTCTGTTTCAGATACCTGACAGAGTTTATAGATTTGGGAAATGTTTCTGTGCTGAGGACGTTCAGAGTTCTTCGAGCTCTAAAGACCATCACAGTCATCCCTGGTCAGTTTGTGTGTGTGTGCGTGTGCGTGTGCACGTGCATGCAGCAAGAGTCAAGTTAGGTTTAGACACCAAAACATCTAGTTAAGGTGGTTTTGATTAAAACACTCCCGGGACATAAACACCTTTTTCCTGGATGAAAGCCATGTATACGAATGGTTCATGAAAACAGACTGTAATGTGCCCCCCCCTCCCAAGGTCTGAAGACGATTGTTGGAGCTCTGATCCAATCAGTGAAGAAGCTGGCTGACGTCATGATTCTGACCGTGTTCTGCCTCTGCGTCTTCGCTCTGATTGGTCTGCAGCTCTTCATGGGAAACCTGCGGCAAAAATGTGTCCTGATACCACCACTGTTTCGTAGCAACCACACGTCTGGCATTGACCTCAACACCGGTTACCATGGCAATGACACACCACGGCAACAGGACAGGAAGCGGTGACTTTGATTACAACGAGTACATCAACAACCCAGGTATGAAGATGTTCACTGTTTGTTAATTCATTTAAATTTAATTTATAGTATCAAATTGTAACAAGAGTTACCTCAAGACAGTTTACAGATATAGTAGGTCTAGACCACACTCTATAATTTACAAAGACCCAACAATTCCCCACGAGCAAGCCTTTGGTGCAACAGTGGCGAGGAACGAGGTACGATGATCAGTGGCAGTGACTAGAAATAATAGTTGTAGCAGTTCAGGGCGTTGTGGGGCATAGCGTAGCGTAGCAGGGTATAGCAGGGTATAGCGGGGCAGCAGGGCATAGTGGGACGTAGCAGAGCATAATGGGTCATAGTGGGACATAGCAGGGCGTTATGGGTCATAGTGGGACATAGCAGGGCGTTATGGGTCATAGTGGGACATAGCAGGGCGTTATGGGTCATAGTGGGACATAGCAGGGCGTTATGGGTCATAGTGGGACATAGCAGAGCGTTATGGGTCATAGTGGGACATAGCAGGGCATTATGGGTCATAGTGGGACATAGCAGGGCGTTGCGGAGAATAGCAGGGCAAAACGGGGCCTAGCGGGGTGTAGCGGGCATAGCGTAGCGGGGCATAGTGGGACGTAGGAGGGCATTGTGTAGAATAGCGTGGCCTTGCCTTCACATCAGATTTAACTAAATACTTGTGATTGGTCCCTGTATCTAGAATACTGATTCGTTCCTGAATAAACCCAAGTTACCAAACTCAATCTGTGTACTTCAAGCTCTGATGAAGCCTCTGTGCCCAAACACGTTGTGATGTGGCAAATCAAGTGAAATGTGACTAATACCTCCGTCTGTCTGTCTGTCTGTAGATAACTTCTACTTCCTGCCTGGTCAACTTGATGCTCTGCTGTGTGGGAACAGCTCGGATGCCGGGTATGTTCACAACACTTCCACTTGTAAGAAAACCAAAATTATAATGACTATGATTAAACTCTAATTAATACTGATGATATGATGTGTTCAGGGTCTGTCCGGAGGGTTATGTCTGTCTGAAGGCGGGGAGAAACCCAAACTACGGCTACACCAGCTACGACTCGTTTGGTTGGGCGTTTCTGTCTCTATTTAGACTGATGACCCAGGACTTCTGGGAAAACCTCTTCCAGCTGGTCAGTAACACATTTGGCCTCACTGCTCTCTGACTTGGGTCATTTATCAGTGTTTCAGATTAACCTTTTCAGTCAACATTCTTCCTCCATCAGCTGTTTCTTAGAAAGTTAATAGCTATGTTTTGTTGTTGGAATAAGTTTGTCTCTAAGTAACAGGGTTAGTGGGAGGGGCCAGCTTCATACAGTTTATCTATTCTGTCAAATGCAGCACTCAGATCAAGGAGCAGTAACAGGGAAGTTTGCCCAGAGTGTACTGTTAGCAATAGGTCGTTTGTCACTCTGGTCAGAGCTGTTTCGGTAGAATGACAGGAACGGAAACCGGACTAAAATTTCTCAAATAGACTATTCTGGGATAGATGGGTTGTGAGTTGGTCAGCAACAGCTCTTGCGAGTATTTTTGACATAAATGGGAGATTTGATATTGGTGTGTAGTTCTGCAAGAATTGTGAATCCATGAATCCATGCTTTTTTAGTAGTGGTTTAATAATTGCTTTTTTAAAGGCAGATGAAATTGAACCCACTGATAATGACCTATTTACAATGGGAAGACAGGAACTGAGAAAAACAGGTAGTAATTATTTAAATAGACTGGTTGGAATTGGGTCTAATGAACATGTGGTGGATTTAACCCTCATGCCCTCCTCAAAAAAAAATAACACTGGATACCTTCGTGGCAAAAATGTACACGCACACAAAAACTGCTATTACATCATCATATATCAATATTTCTTTTTGCTTTTTTCATAAATCAATTAAACAACTTCTACCTTGCTCAAAACTACCAAACATTCAATCATTGTCAGGAATTTAACCCTTTAAATGCCAGTTTATTTATTTGAAGTATTTCATTATTTATTACAAAAAAACACAAAAAATGATTTTTTTTCCATATAAAGAATAATATGTAGATGGGGCTTTGGTGGTAATTAGAGGCTTGGATATGTCAAAGATGAGCAAGAAAATTAATTTGATTGCATTAGCATTTTTTACATAGTGCCAGATACTCCCTTTGGACACCTTTGAGGCAAAAATGTACATGTCCAAAAAACTGTTATTAAACCGGCTAGGTTGTACACGACCGCACACGGCACCTCCGATTAATATTTAGATAATTTCATAACAGTTTAATGTAGCTGCTTACCGTTTGTTCTGCTACAAGCTAAGAAGCTAGGCATCACGAACATGTCTTTGGTGTCTTCGTAGCCTTTACAGAAGGTTTTATATCCAGTCTGGAAGTTGTGCCTCTTTACGGAGTTGTTCAGCAATAAATCCACACTCTTACATCCAAGATTTATCCACTTGATGTCCATAATTTATCTCGTTTTCGTTCATTTCTGGTGCTAGCTTCTAGCCGACTTCAACTGCTAATAGCTAAGAAGCTAACGATCACAGGGATGTCTTTTTTGTCTTTGTAGCCTTCACAGAAGGTTTTCTATCCAGCCTGGAACGCGTGCGTCTTTTTGGAGGTGTTAAGCAATAAATCCAAACACTTACATCCAAGATTTATCCACTCGATGTCCATAATTTATCACGTTTTCGGTCATTTCTTCAGCTGGGTCTCTGTTACAGGGTGCTGCCATCTAGTATAAATCTCCCATGATGCTTTGCAAGTGTGTTTACGTTTTTCATCAATGGGAATGCACGTCCGTCACACAAAGTGGAAAGGTGAGTTCCCTGACCGCAGGAAATCCGAAAATCAAGCGAGAACAAACAGTAAAGTGAAAAAGAGAGATAATGGCGTCACTGTTTAGATATTTGGGATACATTTGGGCCTTTTTTTGAAGAAATGTAAATAGTTCTTGTTCAAATTCTTGTGTACCATTTATCTGTGTGTGATATCAATACATTTGACATTATTATTTTGATTATTGGCAAAAGCGTCTGGACTTTTTTGGAAAAAATTTATATATTTTGTCAACTTTATAAGTTATAATGTTTATTTCTTCACAGTTTGACACCCAAGACATATGGGAACTGCTTTAGACAGGAGATTGGCTTAGCCTTTATTGTTCTGTGTGTGATATCAATAAATATCTGTGAGATTCATTTTCTGTTTTATTTATTTATTTGTTTTTAAGGTCATACAACTTTTTTTTACATTCAATTGACCTCACTGCAGCACAAATATTCTAAAGGCCCAGTTTTTCCTGTAAAAAATGATGTACATTGATTGACTGTGAACAACAGGGTTGATGTTTTACAAGCTTTTTTAGAAAATAAAACCAGACAGAAAAGTAATTGTAAAAATGGCCTCAGGTTCCTGAGGGTTAAATCATCATATATCAATATTTCTTTCTGCTTTTTTTTTTTTAATAATTCACTTAAACAACTTCTAACTTGCTCAAAACTACTAAACAGTATTACAGTTTTTTAGGATTTTAACCCTTTATAAGCAATTATTATTTATGAAAAACCCAACAGAACATTAATTATTTTCCATAAAATAAATCGTAGGGGAATGGGGCTTTGGTGGTGATTACAGTCTTGGATATGTCAAAGATTATGAATAAAATTAATTTGATTACATTAGTAATTTTTATGTAGTTCCAGATACTCCCTCTGGACACCTTCGTGGACAAAAATGCCTCATTGACTTCCATTATAACCACACATTTTTATCTTACTGACTTTACAGTATAAAACCATGCATTCTGTAATGTCAGCATTTCATTTTGAACAAAAGTGGTCATATTTTATGGAGTTATATTCCTATCTTTATTCAAGAGCGCATTCTTTCAATTTGAGAGCATTTCTCACTGATATTACGTTCAGATTTTGTAATAATTTCCCTCAAAACCTTGCTCTCACACTCAAATGGTCATGCTCGTGCTTGGATTTGCTCTGCTTGTGCTCAAACTTTGTGCTCGGACTCAGATATGTTGTTCTGTGGACAGATTTCCTGCTCTCAGCTTTGAACCTTCTCCTCGCACTCAGCCTGATTCTGCGCGCTTGCAAATCTGCTGCTCTCGGATCTCTCCTGCGTGCTTGGATTTTTCTGTGTTACAACACTATCAAAATTCCACAACCAATAGAATGCCAGGTGTAGTGTTGACCAATCAAATGATCCCTGCCCCATTGAGGGTGCGTTCGTTTTATATGAGAACATCCGTTGCGGCCGGCTCCTCTGTAACCATGGGTCTGTAACCCAAGTTTATTTAACCCCGCCGTCCATCGCTTTATTATTAGTATATGTCAATAATGTGCACAGAATGGTCGACGCTCTTTCACCTGCACCCATCAGGAAACGGGAGAAAGCTTTGAAGTGGGACATATCAAGTTACGTAGCTACACAACTATGAGGGTGAGTAACATAAATTAAGCACATAGCATATGGCGCTAGCCTAGCTTGATGTCTTTAAACAAATAGCTTTTCTTTAAATCAGTAGTTTAGCTAGCTAGATAGATTGAACGACATATGACGGACAGTATGTGTGTATTTACAACTGGTATTTAATGACACCACTTTGTAATTTGTCCTCGTTTGGTTAACCATGTTCCTGGGGATTTGGCTAATTTCAGACATGTTAGAGGCAATTGTAAAACCTAAACTGTAATATAACTGAAAAACAAAAGAAACTGGATTGTTTGTATCAGTTTTTACATCACTGTTGCATGTTTTTCAGATGTTCTAAATTCTTATAACATTATTTTAACAATAACATTCATATATATATATATGTTATTGTTAAAATAATGTTATAAGAATATATATATATATATATAGAAAGTTGTAAGTACAATTCCACTCCTATAATAAAACACTATTTAAAATAGCAGTTATTTATTTTTACCCTTATGAAATCAATACAAAGCAAATTGAACAGAAAAAAAACAAGTATTTAGTTTCAGTTTCCCTTCTTCCAGGTGGGGCTGAAGTACCCCTGTTGAGCTGCACCGTGTGCATGGACCAGTGTTGTACAACCACACTACTGTGTTGTTCCAGTCAGTACATTACTCCAAACGCAAAATCCCATTGGTTCCCCCTGTACTCACCTGTGTGCAGAAGGCAGACATTAGTGGCACAAACCAAGTACGTTGGCAAGTCTGATAATAATTTAATTGTAAAATCATGTTACATACACTTATCATTTCTTTCTTGCTTAAATTCACAGGGTGCACAACAAGGCCCAGGAGAGACAATTACTGTGATGTCCACAAATCCAAAGCAGAGAAGAGAAGGTAAGGTAAGATAGTAATGATGTTAAAGAAAGCTATGTACTCCTAATACCTTATGTGTTGATGTCTATGAATTGGTTTTAAATAGGAGCACACTATACAAAGACAACAGTGGAGAGTTGCTGGATCGGTCTGTCCTCAAAGTGCCAGAGATCTACAAGGACTTCACCCGTTTCTGCACCATCACCTGCATAATCCAAGTGATAAAAGAGAGAAGAAATTATTTTGTTCTCTGCTTACATGAATAGGTGCCTGTAATGTCTGCACACAAATAGGTTTTTCATTTTCTGTAATCTAAATCTAAAAACAGTATAATTAAATTTACCAAAGTGGACACTTGCAGGTTGTTCAACAGCTTTAATTTACCTTGTCAAAACAATAAGTAATTCATAACCAACTGCACAATATTTGACACAAAACCTAAAAAGCGTATGGTTCATACTCCTGTGAAGCAGTACACTTTGCCTGTAGGATTTACTGTAGCAGGAACATTGATATTGGCAAACTGATGACCCAGGTACTGTGACGAGGGAGCGAGGAATTCGGACCCAAATGCAGAGAGGAGGCAGGCAGGCAGGAGGCGGTCAAACTGAGGTATTTAATATAACAAAGGGCGGCAGTACAACGACTGGAAACATACAAAATCGAACACTGACGGCAGGAGCAAATAGAACAGACAAAGGAACAAACACCAGACATGGGCAAGCACACAAGACGATCTGACAAGAGACAAGGGGAACACAGAGGCTAAATACATGAGGTGACAGGCAAATCATAAACAGGTGAGACAACAGGTGAAGCACATCAGGGCGGGGCAAGACAATCAACAAAGGTGGGAACAGAAAGCAAAGCTAGACATGACAAGACAGAAGACCAGACTATCAAAATAAAACAGGAAGCAGAACATAAACCGGGAAACATGAAATCAACTAAACACAGAAACTTGACAACACTAAACACAAGGGAGAACAACAAGAACAGGAAACATACAGAAAACTACGAAGCAACAGAAACGGCACAAAACACAAGGCAAAATACAGAAACCACAACAGGTACAGGTGAGTTTGTGAGCAGGGTTATGATATGAACTAAAATAAAGATAAGATAAGCCTAGTGTTCACAAGAGGGATAATTCAGGTATTGCAACACAAGTTATAGAATAATTGAATTAAATAGGAGGTATATATAACTAGTAGAAAATAAATTAACTAAACAAGAGCAATTAAGGCAAAGTTATGAGATAGTAGCAAGCTAAAGTGACGTATAATCAATAGCAGTGAGTCACATCAACAGTGTACACCAGAATAATATATACTGTGATTAAGTAATGATACTTAGTGTTGTCTGTAGACTACTAATATAACAAAACAGAAAAATAATATATAGTATGGAGAACAACCGAGTCCCATATGACCCCAAGAGACTTTAATTGCAGCTGTTGATGATGTTGCAGATGGTTGTAGTCTGTAGCCAGTCATACAGTAGGTAGATCTGGAGCAGCAGGGTGACTTCTAGCTTTCATGGGCTGGTGATAAGACTCTGCTGCTATGATGCAGCATTGGTCGAGCCCTTCATTCTCAACTGGAAGAAAAGAAAAGAAAATGCTTGTTTTTTCTGTTCAGTTTGCTTTGTATTCATTAAAAAAAATTGATATTTAAGGAGCAAATTATTCTAGATGTTTTTATTATAGTGATAACATTGTACTTAACATTACAACGTTTTGAACAGACTGATATGAATCCATCATTTTCAAACTAATGTTATATGAAGAAATGAAGACTAAATTCTGATGAACAACACACAACAGTGATGCAAAAACAAACACAAACAATCCAGTTTCTGGTGTTCTTTCAGTTATATTACAGTTTAGGTTTTACTATTGGCTCTAACATTAAATTAGCAAAATCTCCAGGAAGGAGAGGTTAACCAAACGAGGAAAAATACACATACTGTCGGTCATATGTTGTTCAATCTAGCTAAACTATGAAGAAAATCTGTTTACGGACATCAAGCTAGGCTGTATGTTAGCATGTCTGAAATTAGCCAAATCCCCAGGAACATGGTTAACCAAACGAGGACAAATTACAAAGTGGTGTCATTAAATACCAGTTGTAAATACACACATACTGTCCGTCATATGTCGTTCAATCTATCTAGCTAAACTACTGATTTAAAGAAAAGCTATTTGTTTACAGACATCAAGCTAGGCTAGCGCCATATGCTATGTGCTTAATTTATGTTACTCACCCTCATAGTTGTGTAGCTACGTAACTTGATATGTCCCACTTCAAAGCTTTCTCCCGTTTCCTGATGGGTGCAGGTGAAAGAGCGTCGACCATTCTGTGCACATTATTGACATATACTAATAATAAAGCGATGGACGGCGGGGTTAAATAAACTTGGGTTACAGACCCATGGTTACATAGGAGCCGGCCGCAACGGATGTTCTCATATAAAACGAATGCACCCTCAACGGGGCAGGGATCATTTCATTGGTCAACACTACACCTGGCATTCTATTGGTTGTGGAATTTTGATAGTGTTGTAACACAGAAAAATCCAAGCGCGCAGGAGAGATCCGAGAGCAGCAGATTTGCAAGCGCGCAGAATCAGGCTGAGTGCGAGGAGAAGGTTCAAAGCTGAGAGCAGGAAATCATCAACAACATATCTGAGTCCGAGCACAAAGTTTGAGCACAAGCAGAGCAAATCCAAGCGCGAGCATGACCATTTGAGTGTGAGAGCAAGGTTTTGAGGAAAATTATTACAAAATCTGAACGTAATATCAGTGAGAAATGCTCTCAAATTGAAAGAATGCGCTCTTGAATAAAGATAGGAATATAACTCCATAATATTTGACATTTTTACAGTATTCCACCAGATTCAACCATTTTGCCCTTGTAGGCCGATGCATGAAATCATTGTATTTTTGCCAGTTATATTATGTAACCATGTGTGTGTGTGTGTGTGTGTTTGTGTGTGTGTGTGTGTGTGTGTGTGTGAGAGAGTGAGAGTTTGTGTAAATCTGTAAGCAAGCACTGATCATTTTAGGGCTGAAAAAAGGCATCTTTTGAAGGATGCATTTCATGTGTCTTTGAAGACGTGCTTGAATAAAAACATTGTCTCCTGCATTTGCTGTAAACTGGCGCTTATCATTTCAAATGGTTTGTGGGACATGGTGGCCCTGAAGACTGGTCTCCCACTATGGACATCCCACAGGCTCCGGGTGGATTCCCCTTTGGACCGGTACACACCAGCCAAGTGTGAAGTCTCATGTATGTTCGACTCTCTTGAGCATCCACATCACTCCATCCTGAGATTGAACACCTCCCGTGTAGGTTTGTCATTTCCTGAATCAGCTGGATCAAGCCAAGAGTGAAGAAAAGGTGGAAAGAGGATGCCACATCATGGAATCTTGATATGGCATATCTAGTGGGCTCTGGCATCATGCCGGTCGGTGCTTGAATGTTGCGCAGCGTCTCAGTATTAGATGGAGATCAGACTTGCCAATTCTTCACTGTCCATTCAATGTTAGGATGGACAGAATCTTCAGTGTCCTCTCCACTTTCAGAGGAAGGGTTAGAGGCACTCAGAGTTGGAGGACACCAGTGACCATTTTGTGTCAGACTCCCGAAACTTGTGTCATCTTGAGTTTGCAGGAAGATAAAGGCTTCTTCTCTTTGCTCCAGGTCTTTCTCCTTCTCTAGAGCCAGGTGCATGAACACACTAATAGTTGGTTTTCTTTACAGCAAATGCAGGAGACAATGTTTTTATTCAAGCACATCTTCAAAGACACATGAAATGCATCCTTCAAAAGAAGCCCTTTTTCACCCAAATTTATCCCTTGTTTAAAAACTTTATCACACACAGACACGCATGCATGTTTCCATAATATAACAGGCAAAAGTCTCTCTTTTTCACCCCTTATCACACAGATTTACACAGACATGCATGCATGCATGCATGCATGCATGCATGCACGCACACACACACACACACACACACACACACACACACACACACACACACACACACATACATACATGCGCACGCATGCACGTACGCACGTACGCACGCACGCACGCACGCACGCAGGCACGCACACACACACACACAGCTCCATAATATAACTGGAAAAAATACAAGGATTTCATACATCGGCCTACAAGGGCAAAATGGTTGAATCTGGTGGAATACTGTAAAAATGCCACTTTTGTTCAAAATGAAATGCTGACATTACAGAATGCATGGTTTTATAATGTAATGTATAATGTAAAGATAGTGAAATAAAAATATGTGTTATAATGGAAGTCAATGAGGCATTTTTGTCCACGAAGGTGTCCAGAGGGAGTATCTGGAACTACATAAAAAATACTAATGCAATCAAATCAGTTTTGTTGCTTTTTTTTGACATATCCAAGCCTTTTATCACCACCAAAGCCCCATCTCCATATTATTCATTATATGGAAAAAAAAAACATTTTTTGTAATAAATAATGCAATACTTCAAATAAATAAACTGGCATTTAAAGGGTTAAAATCCTGAAAACTATTGAATGTTTGGTACTTTTGAGCAAGTTAGTTTAAGTGATTTATGATAAAAATAATATTGAAAAAATATTGATATACAGTACAGGCCAAAAGTTTGGACACACCTTCTCATTCAATGCGTTTCCTTTTATTTTCATGACTATTTACATTGTAGATTCTCACTGAAGGCATCAAAACTATGAATGAACACATATGGAATTATGTACTTAACAAAAAAGTGTGAAATAACTGAAAACATGTCTTATATTTTAGATTCTTCAAAGTAGCCACCCTTTGCTTTTTTTGATAACTCTGCAAACCCTTGGTGTTCTCTCAATGAGCTTCATGAGGTAGTTACCTGAAATGGTTTTACCTTCACAGGTGTGCTTTGTCAGGTTTAATTAGTGGAATTTTTCCCTTATTAATAAAAAAGCAAAGGGTGGCTACTTTGAAGAATCTAAAATATAAGACATGTTTTCAGTTATTTTACACTTTTTTGTTAAGTACATAATTCCATATGTGTTCATTCATAGTTGTGATGCCTTCAGTGAGAATCTACAATGTAAATAGTCATGGAAATAAAAGGAAACGCATTTGACTGAGAAGGTGTGTCCAAACTTTTGGCCTGTACTGTATTTGATGATTTAATAACATTAAATAACATTTTCACATGTTTTCCTGTAGGAAATATGAAAACACAGTTCAGGTGCTGTAGCATGTGCTGTAGCATGTACACTTAAACTCGTTCATCACGTACTGACTTCTACTTTGGCGCTACTGGTTCAGCATTACTTTCATAACTCTTACTCAATTACTATCAATCACAATAAACTTCATAATGCACATAACTCATAAACTAAAAAACGTGCTATTCTTGGTACCATACTGACTATTGCTTCCGCTGCTACTTTGTGTCAATACCCATGTTAAGTACCCAAATACATGTTTACTTACTCTTACAGGGACTACAAGTAATTTAGCAAGTGACCATAGCTACTAACAATTTTTAGTGTCAAATTACTCTTGTTAACATACACACAGGAATAACAGCATAACTTGAAATTACATGAAAACAGGGAAATAACAGTTCAGCAATACCACATTGCTCCATACTGAATAATCTATGATCTGGTCTTATTAGTCTCACTGTTTTTACTGTTTTTAAACTTCTATGAATTATACTTATGAACGGAATTATCTAACATAACTATTCTTTAACCCACAGCCAGTTACTGTATAAATTTTACATGGATTACAATTAAAGTTTTAAACACTGACTATGGCACACTCAACTGATCAAAACATCACGGAATGCTCCTTTAACCTACATGACGCTCAGGCTGTGACGTTAGCATTTACCGTGATTAGCATTAGCTTGGCCTGCTAACAATACACACAGTTAAAGTTTCCTACAACATTTACTACAGTTCATTCCGTCCACACCGTTTGTTCTTAACCATATATGTCTCTAAACATGTGTTCCACTCCTTACAGCTCACACAGAAAAGTAGTAGCTTGTGTTTAGCGACTGAAGTCATTACTATCGGTGTCCGCCATCTTAGACACACAAGACGGCAAACATACACCCTCATAACACGGTCAAATTCAATGTCTCTTAATGTCACAGTTGTTAGCTAAAGCTCTAATAACACAAACTCAGCTTACCTGTAGGAAATATGAAAACAGTTCAGGTGCCGTAGCATGTGCTGTAGCATGTACACTTAAACTCATTCATCACGTACTGACTTCTACTTCGGCGCTACTGGTTCAGCTACTGATACCCAGTCAAGTGTAAAGCGTAGAGCGCCCTCTGTTGGCCAAGCTGAGTTAAGCCGGACTAATATCACCCATTCAAACACATTAATTCAGAATCCCTTGTGGTATATTATATACAATAAAGACAGTAGTTACCTGGTATTTTTAGACTTTAGCTTCACTCAGTTCAAAATTTAAAGGGGGGAGGGGGGGGAATAATAACACACAGTGCCACACTAACGCTGTCAGATAAATCATCTATGGAGGCGGCAGCACAACAGGAGCTTAGAATGTCTGGTAGAGTCATCATAGTTTTGGCAGTACTGTCGATTCGACAATATGTGTAAGTTCCAGTGTCAGGACACATGACACAAGATATTAAAATAGACATTAAAAATGATACAGAAGTGATCTGAGACGGGAGTCTGCTTGATAGAGGAGATAACAACATTTAATCTGTGTGTAAAAACTAAATCTAGTGAGTTCCCACAGTTATTAGTTGCACCATTCACATGTTGGATAAGTAAGGCTAATAACTAGGTCCATGAATTCCCTAGCTCTGAGATCAGAACTGTCATTAATATGTAAGTTAAAAATCACCCATTAACAGCACAGTGTCATATTTAACTAGCACTATGGATAGCAAATCTGAGAATTCCGAGAGGAAATCGGAGTGTTTTGGGGGCCTGTATATTGAGAGAATAAGGATGATTTGAGGGGCTCTAACAACAAAAGCTAGGTATTCAAAAGTGGTAAAAATCGCCAAATTTACGTTCTGTACTGTTACTGGCATCAGAGAAGATAGAGGCGATCCCGAAAATAAGAAATTGTATTCTGGGGGGGAAGCCTTGAGGAGAACTGTTGTGGCAGTAGAGGATAGCCAGCATTCAGTAAGGATATACAAAATCCAAGTTATGCTCAGTAACAAGGTTATTAATGTACACCGTGTTACTGGACAGTGGTCTTATGTTCAGTAGTGCAAACTTTAAGCGGTCTGGGGGCCTTAAAGCAGAAAGTGCAGACGTAGAGTGTGAAGGCGCAGCTCCCCCACTGGACATTTGCAGCGTCAGGCAAGGGAGCCCTGGTATGCAAAGCAATACTGGTCGACTCATTCTGTTCGGGCTTCTCCTGGTTCCGATTTTGACAGGAACGGAGTTTAGACAGTATTGACATGAACAGGTAAATGAGAGCAGGTTTCCTCTAAACAGTTTTGTTCTGTCTGATGTCCAATTCAACGCAGATAACCCCTGGTTCACAGATAAACTCAGGCAGATTTGTCAGGCCAAGGAACGAGGCTAACAGAAAGTGGAAAGACTATTTCAAACAGATGCTCCAAATATTGATAGTCTTTCTCTCACCTTTCTTTCTGTCTGTCTGTATCTCACCTTTCTCCCTGCCTGTCTGTCTGCCTTCCTGCCTGTCTGTCTCTCACCTTTCTGCCTACCTGTCTGCCTGACTGCCTACCTGTCTGTCTCTCTGTCTGTCTGTCTGTCTCTCAACTTTCTGCCTTCCTGTCTGTCTGACTGCCTTCCTGTCTGTCTGTCTGTCTCCCTGCCTGTCTGTCTGTCTTCCTACCTGTCTATCTCTCTGTCTGTCTGTCTTCCACCTATCTGTCTGACTGCAGACGCTGCGAGCAGCAGGTAAAACCTACATGATCTTCTTCGTTGTCATCATCTTCCTCGGCTCGTTCTACCTCATTAACCTCATCCTGGCTGTGGTTGCCATGGCGTACGCCGAGCAGAACGAGGCCAACATGGCCGAGGCCAAACAGAAGGAGGAAGAGTACGCTCAGATCCTGGAGCTGCTGAAGACGAGAAAAGAAGAGGTTTGAGCCGTCAGACAACACAACCAACAACATCACCATCTTTACATTGTACAGGTCCAATCAGAAGCTTCTCTTCTCGCTGTTACAGCAGGCGGCCTGCAGAGCAGAGGATTCATCTGCAGACACAAACAAACACGAGCAAGAACATTCTGCCATGGAAGGTAAACACACAAAGACAATAAAGACAATGAAGACATTATATCACATGACACACATAGGTTCTCACAGCCAATCAAAAACTGAGTTTTACACAAAGTGATAACTTCTGTTGGGATCAAACTGACTTGACTAACCTGCTGTGTGTTTCAGAGTTTGCTGACGAACAGAGGCCGTGTCCTCCATGTTGGTATGCCTTCGCTGACATCTTCCTGAAGTGGAACTGCTGTGGTTGTTGGCGGTGGCTCAAACCATGGCTCTACACCATCGTCATGGACCCGTTTGTCGACCTCGGCATCACCATCTGCATCGTCCTCAACACCGTCTTCATGGCCATGGAGCATTATCCAATGACCGAGGAGTTTGAGGAGCTTCTGAGCATCGGAAATCTGGTCAGTGATGAGGAAACGTTTCTATTGGTCCAGTGGAGTCTCCTGTTCTTTACATGTTGCCCAGGGTCAGGGGTAGGATGCATTACTAGATGAGTAGAAAGAAACAAGTACCACTTGCTTTGTCACCTTTACGGTGCAGGGAATTCATTCCCTCGTCAATCCATTACAAAAAGAAAGAAGATTCCCTCACACACTTGTCCTCTCTGCATTTGGTTTATTTGTTGGGTCAACGTTTGACATTTGACTCTGCGTGTTTAAAACAGCTCAGCGCTGCACGGAAAGCCAAAGTTATACGGAGAAACTCCACGGCAAGCAAAAAAAAAAGTGTTGGAATATCATACTCAAATCAAAATCAGGAACAAAGTGACTGAATGAATGAGAGACGGATGACAATAAAGCGTTGGCTGTGCGTATTGAGAAGAAAAAGACTGATGAATGACAGAAATAAAAACAAACTAAACTTAAACAAACTACTGAATTAAACCTTTCGAATGCATATAAATCAAAACAACTGAATTAAACTGAGATGATGGCTGAAGGAATTGAGTTTACAGAGAACGGCACAGTCACTGACATGAATGCTAAAGAACAGAGAGCAGCATTAAAAGCACTCAAACTTGGACAATATGCACAAAAGTAACCAAATTAAAACAATGATGAAGGACCTTTCTCGAGAAATGTGTTAATAAAGTGACAAAGTGCTTAAATACAAATCATGATTATACAATGATCCACAGCTGTGTTGGAGGTGTGTCCATCATCAAACATAGAGAGAGACCTACTGTATGTTAAAAACAAAAACAAAATGTTTAAAGGAACACGCCGACTTATTGGGAATTTAGCTTATTCACCGTAACCCCCAGAGTAAGACAAGTCCATTCATACCCTTCTCATCTCCGTGCGTGCTGTAATGCTGTCTGATGGTTCCAGCATTAGCTTAGCCTAGCACAGATCCTGCAGGTAACTGGTTCCAACTAGCCTACTGCTCCCAATTGTGACAAAAGTGACAAAATAACACCAACATGTTCCTATTTACATATTGTGATTTGTAGAGTCACAGCGTGTACAAAAAACAACGTAACATGAGACACAGCCGTCTTCTGACAGTAAACAAACTGAGAACTATATTCTCAAACAGGCTTGCTGCGAGCATATCACTCCGCCCAAGTACTATATTCTTCCGCCTGAGAATATAGTTCCCAGTTTGTTTACAATTAGAAGACGGGTGTGTCTCATGTTACGTTGTTTTTTTTGTGCACGCTGTGACTCTATAAATCACAACATGTAAATAGGAACATGTTGGAGTTATTTTGTCACTTATTGGGAGCAGTAGGATTACTGGAACCATTCACCTGCATGTTCTGTGCTGGCCTGATGACGCTGGAGCCGTCAGACAGCATTACAGCACACACGGAGATGAGAAGGGTATGTATGGACTAGTCTAACTCTGGAGGTTACGGTGAATAAGCTAAATTCCCAATAAGTCGGCGTGTTCCTTTAAGTCAATGATACTTACACAAGACATAACTCAGGTATATAATACATAACTGCCTGTCTCTTGACTTTAAAATATCCTTTTCCTCCTGTTTCTCTGCATTTTTCAACAAACATGCAAAATCCATCAGTGGACTCCACTGCTAGTCTAGATTTAAACATTGCAGCATGTAACTAGTCGGTTATTACTGCCATCTGGTGGTGAGAGAGGCAGACTTAGTTTCAGAATGGACCTTCAGGATGAACCAATGAAAGAGCAGACAGAGTAAAAGTACTGTTACTTTATAAAACAAGTACTCAAGTAGAAATCAAGTTAGTTATTTTTTTTGTTTATTTAGGGTCCTATTCTTCCTTTATGTCCTTACAACTCTCTTAATGGGACTATGCAATAATTAATATGCACACTATAGAACATTGTGGACAATACAGAAATAAGAAATGATAAGACTGAAACTAAACATATGCAATATAATTTAATAACACAACTCATATGATAATGACAAAATACACACGTAAGACAAAGACAGACCCAGATGGGACTGCTCCATCAGTTCAGCCATAAGTAATTCCCTACATTCATGTTCATCACTTTTTAAGAGAGTTTCACCATCATGCTATTGTCACATAACATCCATTTCACCCTCTCAGGACACGTCTCACAATTGAACACACAAAATATATTTTTGTTAAACCTCAACAATGTAGTTTGTGTGTCTACTCAACGTCTCCAATCAAAAGATATTTCTTCACTTTCTTGTGTAATGTGTTCAATTGAAATTACTAAGTGTTTGAGTACATTCTATCTACTAAAAATGACTTAAAAGTAAAGAAAGGTGAAGAAGTGAACAGGCACTGTCTTGATGGTTTGAGATGAAATAACTCAAAGATGTGACTAAAGTAATGTAATGTAATGGAGTAAATGTAATTCTGACCCCTAACCCCTAACCCCTTTTGACCTCTGACCCCTCTCAGGTCTTCACAGTGATCTTCACAGCTGAGATGGTCCTCAAACTTCTGGCCATGGACCCGTACTACTACTTCCAGGTCAGACTTCCTGTTTGTTTGGAAGAACGAAGGAACAGTCATGACTCATAACATACATCAGGATGTCAAGCCTGCAGCTTTCTGTATCTGAGTTTAATGGAGCATCTTTGTTATCAATAACCAACATGAAACTGTTGATGATATGTAATAATAATAAGGAGGGCTAATGTTAGCTCACTCTCTCCAGAATGTTTCCTGTTTCCTGCTTTCATGCCTAATGAATCTGGACCTCTGTCACTTACCGGTCCTGTACTTGTTACGTTAACTTCTTCTTTCTCTCTTTCCTGTGTAAAACCAGCTCAGTGATGACAACTGATAGCTGTTCCCATGGTAACGCAACCCAGTCTCACGTCAGTTCGTGATGGCATTACGAAATTAAATCTATTAGAACGTGATACCATTACGTTATTGTGAAGATTTACGTGTTGGGGTCACGTTTATTAAACTAATGTATTTCAATGAGAAGCATCTTACGTAATCACATCATGAAACTTTCTGCCACTCGGCTGCAGCAGAGAAGCTGGATACAGCTTTGATATTATTGGTATTTTTAGCCCAATAATCGCTGTTTTAATCAACATTTATTCCCCAGATCTTATCACGGTTTATATGTATTTCTTTTAAAGTTATTATTTCGGTCTATTTCGGCCAGGGAAGGTGGATTGCTTTGTTGTTTATTGATATTTTTAAAAATATAACGCTACATCTTTCAACATGTATTTAGCTGTTATCATGGTATGCATTTCTTTATTTAAATAATATTATTTCAGTCTTATTACCGGTGAAACATTACAGTAAATAAGACAGAACAGTAGGCTACGATACGAGGCGAGCTGGGCACATTCAAAGCCGATGTCCCACAATGCAATGCGGGCATTCATTCACAGAATCAGACGGCGATCCATTGACATATATAATGGACCAATAGACCCCGTGTCTCTGGACGGAGACCAGTAAAGGATATTAGAAGCACTTTTCCGGTGATCTCTTGCTTTAATGCGCAGCCTCCAACTGACAGAGACAACGTAGATGTGACGTGAGCAACGTGTCTGAAAGTTGTAAGTCTTCTGGTAGCTGTGCCAAGAGAAATCTCAATCATTCCCAATCTTACAGAGACGGAGAGTGTATGTATATGTAAGGAGATAACATAAGTACAGGCTAATTATTGCTAACTAACATGCTAGTTAACATTAGTAATTAAACCTAAACAGTTAATGTAAGTCGAAACTGCCTGCGAGCGTCTCCTGTACTATACGGTAATTCCTCTACTGTGTGACAGTAAGTCTCGTGGTTATGACACAATTGTTAGCTTATTTTTACAAAAACGTCTACTACGGAGCTATAACGTGAGATACAAGGTAATGGAGCCTTTTATACATTGTCGTGTTTCTTTAGAAATAAACAATGGACAAATAGTCTTTAAACGCTTCAGATGTAAAGTTATTCGCAGTCAAGTGACGTAAAAAAAAATGTGTAATGCTAACAAGAGGTGATCGCTTTGTAGCAACAAAATGGCGCCATCGGAGGTTCGCGTTCTGAAGCGAAGCTTACCCCCTTGCGGCGATCAGCGGGTCTATAACGGCAGTATTGTTTCAATGTACGTAAGGGATCATGTAGAGCGTTGTTATAGCGAATACAACAACGACGGGGTGATCAGGACCCCGATGCCAATCTTCTTCTAGCGGATTTATTGATAGCTCTCCTCCAGAGGGAACAGAACTGCGTCCATGGCAACGCTCTGCTATGCATGGCAACGGTGTGTTATATTTAGCAACAGTCCGTTATCAAGAAAATAACAGATCACATTCTACATTAGAATATAAGCAAGCCATGTAATAAATATATATAATCAGTAGTTTTGTCACCAGCAACAACACGTTGCTCAGTTTTGTTCCAGTAAGTTATGCATCGTAATAACGTTTAAAAAAAATCAGCCGAAGACTCCGGAAGTGACGTCGTAATTACCTCTCGGCGGATAGAAAAGATACAAATACATAATATTCGTAATATTGATGTTTTTGTCCAACGTTGTATTTGAGGAGTTAAACAATAAAGATAGCATCAATAATAAAATACAGTTTCATGTATTTGTCTCATGTATTGTGTTCTCGGCCGGCCGGCCGGCGGCATCAATCTGAAATGTAATGAAGCCCAGTCACGGCAGACAGCAGAAAGAGGACCCGAACACGTCCTCCCACCCAGCCCGGAAGAACTACAAGTGCTCAAGCTTTGTAACAAATTCTGGGCCGCGTCTATAGTGGCAGTTGTAGTTTTTAAATATATTGGTATATTTCTCATAAGTAGAAGTTGGTAGTGTAGAATTCTGGATACACCCTGGGGTTTTTGGGGATGGGGAACACACTGGTGTCATTTTTATTAGTCATGTAATCGTTAAATAGGTGAAAATAGCTTATTACCATATTTAACAGTGCTTACAGTGGGTAAACTTTGGTGACCATATCTACATGATAGCTGAGGTCCAGAGCTTTCTATAACAGCTGGTTTTATGTGTGTAGCACCTTCTGTTGCTAAATAACCAGCCTTCAAACATGGACTGGGTTCAAGGTTCAGAAGTCAATATTTCAAAGCAGGAGTAATGTATGCTCTCCAGACTGACATATGTTCCTCTCCAGGTTGAGACCTTCCCAACGATGTGTTTGCTATAGTCCAACGACAAGGTTTTAATTTTCACATATCATAGGGACCATTTTGCAAGCTATAGGCCTACTTTATTGTCCTCAGAGGGATATTTGCCTTGAGTTCAAATGCTTCACAAATAATACTTGACATATTGTTTTATCATAGATGACCTACGTACGATAAAAAAAATAAACAAAGTGATATGTAGTCAGATTGAAGCACATCACACAGCCACAATCTATTGTTCATCTTTCACAAACAGTGAGCAACACAAAACCCTATATGCATCATATCATGCAGCTATTACCTGCAGCCTCAAGCAACATTATTTAAAGTTTTAATTGAGGTAGGTCCAAATTAGGGCTATAGTTTAGAATTATTTAGTCTACATTAGGGTACCCATTTCTTCTGCCAGAGGGTAAGAGCTTGGCATGGAGAATAAGATTGATCAGACCATGTTATCTGTTCTCCCCTGAATAATAAGCTTTAAATGAGATGTTTTTAGATATCGCTGACATATTAAAATGCTCTGTAATGCAGCCTTGTATAACATAAACCCTCTGATTCACTGTGAGTGTCTGCTCTAAATGATGAGACACTTTCAACACGGGCCTTCCAGCCAAAGGTGTTGTATATACACACCAAGGTGCCTATAGGAGCAGAGCCGATTGATTGGTTCATCATTTATGACCTCTGATACCCTCTGACCCATGTCACAACCAACTCCACGAGCAACTATAATCTGTCCCAGCCACGCTCGCGACTAAAGTCAAGAGGAGAGCGTACCTTCGCTGTTGTTGGTCCTATATGGTCTCCCTGTCTCCTTGAGATCACTGTCCTCCTTTATATGAGTTTAAACTCAAACTAAAGTTTTATCTCTTGGAGCGCGCATTTCTCTAAATTCTTATTTTTATTTGTTTTCTGCTGTCTGAAGGATGTTTTATTCTATTATCTTTCCTGACTCTTGTTATGTGAAGCACAGTGGTCAACTTCTGTTGTGTTTACTTGTGCTATACAAATAACTTAAATGAATGAAACTCCTCATTTTGTGAAATGGTTGAATGAGATTGTTGGTATGGCACCACATTCTGGTCTCTATTTTAGCAGAATATGCAAACGTACTTGTGTCTGTGTGCAGTAGGCTGAGGTAGAAGTGTACCAAAAATGCCAAAACACATGTTTGTGTACACATACCCATACAAAGCTATACATCTCTGTGAACAAAACCCTCAGCAAAAATCTGTTTAAAATGCTTCCTAAAACTAGCCCCTTCTTAATTTTGAAAAGGTAGTCTCAGTAAAGGCTACAAAGGTTATAGCTACAAGTTGTAACCATGCTGATTGATATTAGGATCATCTTCTGAATAATAATTAATATGATAGGCCTACCATAAATTATTTTAAAAAAGTCAGTTATTTAAAACAACTAATAATGCAGGGTGATGTTAAATCAAATTAATTCCCACACATAAATATCCTCATGTTTTTTTTCACCTTTAGTCTTTGCTATTTACATTCATCAACTGCAAAATTAGAAAATTGCCTTTTTAAATAACTGCATGGAAAATAAAATGAAAAATGCTTCTCTTTGTAAGTAGTTTATTTTTTGTTTTTCACAACAGTAGCCTACAAGTCAAAACAAATGCCCTTTAGTCCAACAAGCCATTAGGCTGTAGTTTGTTTATATAGGCCAAGTATTTTTCTGCGACAAGGCAAATCAAAGTGCTTAGCATAAAACACAATTTTTTCATTATTGGTCCATCCATCCATCCATCTTCGTCCGCTTATCCGGTGTCGGGTCGCGGGGGGAGCAGCTCCAGCAGGGGACCCCAAACTTCCCTTTCCCGAGCAACATTAACCAGCTCCGACTGGGGGATCCCGAGGCGTTCCCAGGCCAGGTTGGAGATATAATCCCTCCACCTAGTCCTGGGTCTTCCCCGAGGCCTCCTCCCAGCTGGACGTGCCTGGAACACCTCCCTAGGGAGGTGCCCAGGGGGCATCCTTACCAGATGCCCAAACCACCTCAACTGGCTCTTTTCGATGCAAAGGAGCAGCGGCTCTACTCCGAGCTCCTCACGGATGACTGAGCTTCTCACCCTATCTCTAAGGGAGACGCCAGCCACCCTCCTGAGGAAACCCATTTCGCCGCTTGTACCCTGGATCTCGTTCTTTCGGTCATGACCCAGCCTTCATGACCATAGGTGAGGGTAGGAACGAAAACTGACCGGTAGATCGAGAGCTTTGCCTTCTGGCTCAGCTCTCTTTTCGTCTGGCGGTGCGATAGATTGAATGTAATACCGCACCCGCTGCGCCCGATTCTCCGACCAATCTCCCACTCCATTGTCCCTCACTCATGAACAAAACCCCAAGGTACTTGAACTCCTTCACTTGGGGTAAGGACTCATTCCCTACCTGGAGAAGGCATTCCATCGGTTTCCTGCTGAGAACCATGGCCTCCGATTTAGAGGTGCTGATCCTCATCCCAGCCGCTTCACACTCGGTTGCGAACCGATCCAGTGAGTGCTGAAGGTCACAGGCTGATGATGCCATCAGGACCACATCATCTGCAAAGAGCAGCGATGAGATCCCCAGCCCACCGAATTGCAACCCCTCCCCACCCCGACTACGCCTCGATATCCTGTCCATAAATATTACAAACAGGATTGGTGACAAAGCACAGCCCTGGCAGAGGCCAACCCTCACCTGAAACAAGTCCGACTTACTGCCGAGAACCCGGACACAGCTTTCACTTTGGTCGTACAGAGATTGGATGGCCCTGAGTAGACACCCCCTCACCCCATACTCCCGCAGCACCTCCCACAGTATCTCCTGGGGGACCCGGTCATACGCCTTCGCCAAATCCACAAAACACATGTAGACTGGTTGGGCATACTCCCAGGCTCCCTCCAGGATCCTTGCGAGAGTGAAGAGCTGGTCCGTTGTTCCACGACCAGGACGGAATCCGCATTGTTCCTCCTCGACTATCGGCCGAACCCTCCTTTCCAGCACCTTGGAGTAGACTTTACCAGGGAGGCTGAGAAGTGTGATACCCCTGTAATTGGCACACACCCTCTGGTCCCCCTTTTTAAAAAGGGGAACCACCACCCCAGTCTGCCACTCCTTTGGCACCGTCCCAGACTTCCACGCAATGTTGAAGAGGTGTGTCAACCAGGACAGCCCCTCCACACCCAGAGCCTTGAGCATTTCTGGACGGATCTCATCAATCCCCGGGGCTTTGCCACTGTGGAGTTGTTTGACTACATCAGTGACTTCCGCCTGGGAAATCAATCCCCCCGTTATCCTCCAGCTCTGCCTCTAACATAGAGGGCGTATAAGTCGGATTCAGGAGTTCCTCAAAGTGCTCCTTCCACCGCCCTATTACCTCAGTTGAGGTCAACAGTGTCCCATCCTTACTGTACACAGCTTGGATGGTTCCCCGCTTCCCCCTCCTGAGGTGGTGAACAGTTTTCCAGAAGCACTTTGGTGCCGACCGAAAGTCCTTCTCCATGTCTTCTCCAAACTTCTCCCACACCTGCTGCTTTGCCTCTTTCACGGCAGAGGCTGCAGCCCTTCGGGCCCTTCGGTACCCTGCAACTGCCTCCGGAGTCCTCCGGGATAACATATCCCGGAAAGACTCCTTCTTCAGTCGGACGGCTTCCCTGACCACCGGTGTCCACCACGGTGTTTGTGGGTTACCGCCCCTTGAGGCACCTAAGATCCTAAGACCACAGCTCCTCGCCACAGCTTCAGCAATGGAAACTTTGAACATTGTCCACTCGGGTTCAATGCCCCCAGCCTCCACAGGGATGCACTAAAAGCTCCGCCGGAGGTGTGAGTTGAAAGTCTGTCGGACAGGGGCCTCCTCCAGACGTTCCCAATTTACCCGCACTACACGTTTGGGCTTACCAGGTCTGTCCAGAGTCTTCCCCCACCCCCTGACCCAACTCACCACCAGATCGTGATCGGTTGACAGCTCTGCCCCTCTCTTCACCCGAGTGTCCATCCATCCATCCATCTTCGTCCGCTTATCCGGTGTCGGGTCGCCCGAGTGTGTGAAGAGCAAAACATACGGCCTCAGATCAGATGAAACGATTATGAAATCGATCATTGACCTTCGGCCTAGGGTGCTCTGGTACCAGGTACACTTATGAGCATCCATATGTTCGAACATGGTGTTCGTTATAGACAATCCATGACTAGCACAGAAGTCCAACAACAAACAACCACTCTGGTTTAGATCAGGGAGGCCGTTCCTCCCAATCAGGCCTCTCCAGGTGTCTCCATCATTGCCCACGTCTGCGTTGAAGTCCCCCAGCAGAACAATGGAGTCCCCCACTGGCGCCCCATGCAGGACTCCACTCAAGGTCTCCAAGAAGGCCGAATACTCCGAACTCCTGTTTGGTGCATCTGCACAAACAACAGTCAGAGTTTTCCTCCCCACAACCCGCAGGCGTAGGGAGGCGACCCTCTCGTCCACCGGGGTAAACTCCAACGTAGCGGCGCTCAGCCGGGGGCTTTTGAGTATCACGGAGAATTATTTATTAGAATCATTATTGGTATTTTTATTGTATAAATTCTCACATAAAACGTGCAGCAATTTGTTTTATTTTTTTACGTGCAGCAATCTTTTCTATCCATGAGTGGTAATTACTACGTCAATTCCGGAGTCTTCAGCTGCTGTCATTTAGCAACAGAAGGTGCTACACACATAAAACCAGTTGTTATAAAAAGCTCTGGACCTCAGCTATCATGTAGATATGGTCTCCAAAGTTTATCCACTGTAAGCACTGTCAAATATGGTAATAAGCTATTTTCACCTATTTAACGATTCTATTTTTAAAATCTGATGACACCAGTGTGTTCCCCATCCCCTAAAACCCCAGGGTGTATCCAGAATTCTACACTACCAACTTCTACTTATGAGAAATATACCAATATATTTAAAAACTACAACTCCCACTATAGACGCGGCCCGGAATCTGTTACAAAGCTTGAGCACTTGTAGTTCTTCCGGGCTGGGTGGGAGGACGTGTTCGGCTCCTCTTTCTGCTGTCTGCCGTGACTGGGCTTCATTACATTTCAGATTGATGCCGCCCGCCGGCCGGCCGAGAACACAATACATGAGACAAATATTCAGTATTCCCAGTATTCAGAAAGCACAAAGGATTTAAATTATTTAGGACACTTAATCAGGCTAGGACTATTTGGGATCCAGTATATAAAAAGGGGGGGTTGTTTGGGGGCCATTTAAATGCTCGCAGCTTGGTGCCAAAACGTGAACAGATTGAACATTTATTATGTAATTCTAATATCGATTTTATGGGTTTATCTGAAACGTGGCTTACCAACTCCTCACCTGAGGCTGCTGTGTCACTACCAGAGTACACAACTTTTAGGAAAGATAGGGGTCAGGGTAGGGGTGGGGGGGTTCTCATGTATGTTAAGAATGACTTGAAATGTAATAACATTAAATGGCCCAGTAACATCACACTAGATTGCATTGGTGTAAACATCTCCCTCTCGAGGGAGATGTCGCTGACAGTTATCTGCATCTATCGCAAACCTACTGCTAGTCTGGATTTTTATGACCAGCTCAAAGCTCTCCTTACGTTATGTAATCATAAAAAAGAAATCCTCCTTTTTGGGGATTTTAACGTTAATTGGGATAATAAAAAAAACCTCAAGCATTTAACAGATTATTTTAACCTTACTCAAATAATAGAACAACCCACTAGAATTACACATCGTTCTCACTCTCGAATTGATTTAATTTTCACCAATAAACCGGAAAGAATCACAAACATTCATAATTTATTAACAGGTCTCTCAGACCATAATGCAATTTTTTTTTCTAGAAAGATTAAACGTCGAGAAAATATATGTCATACTCCAACAAACTTTACGACTAATATGACAATTCCCAAGGATCAACTAGAATATGTGGGTAGAGCTTTGAACGATATTAACTGGACTGGCCTCATGAATTGCAGGGATGCTGATGCTAGTAGTGACTTATTTCTTGCAAAAGTTAAAGAGGTTATCCTCTCTTTCTCCAGGAGAGGGAGCCATGGGAAAAAGAAGTCCAACTCTCTCCCCTGGTTTAACTCTGCCTGTTTAAAGCTAATGAAGCACAGGGATCAGTTACTCAGAAAGTCTATTAAGTCTGGCCTTAATATAGACAGACTTAATTTTACAGGAGCTAGAAATAAATTAACGTCTGAATTACGGAAGGCCAAAGCAAACTTTTTTATTCGAATTATATAAAACGCTAGAGGTAACAGTAAAAAAATATGGCACAACATTAATAAATTGACAGGGAAACAACCCAAGCGAGAAAATAAAGGCTTGGAATTAAAAATCAACAATCAGCTGGTGAGCGACCCAGTAGTTTTGGCACAAGAGCTTAATTTCTTCTTTATTAAATCAATAGAAGATTTGGTGAAAAATTTCACATTTGAAGGTTCTGATCAGCAGGTTGCTACTCTATCTGACAATAATCAGTCAAAATTTCACATCCAAGAAATAACAAAATTAGAAGTTATTGATATCATTATGGCTTTGAATAATTCTAAAGCCAATGATAATTATGGGTTCGATACTAGCTTGTTAAAATTAAATAAGGACGCTTTAGCGCCTCCAATTACGTACCTGGTTAATTTATCTATAAAAAATGCAATTGTCCCTAAAGCGTGGAAATTAGCCTCAGTAACCCCAGTATTTAAAGCTGGGGATAAATCTGACATAAATAACTATAGACCAATTAGTATTTTACCTATAATCTCTAAAATAATTGAAAAATGGGTTGTTAAACAACTCATTGAATTTCTTAGAAACAGCCAAACATCTTTACATCCCGTGCAGTTTGGGTTTCGGCCACGCCATTCAACCGAGACTGCATTGGCTTTATTTATGGAAAAGATCAAATGTAAGTTAGACAAAAATGGATGTGTTGGTGCAGTGTTTTTAGATTTAAAAAGAGCTTTCGACACCGTCAATCACAGTGTGCTGCTATCTAAATTGTCCCGTTTTGACTTTTCGGTTCAAGTTATTAAGTGGTTTCTTTTGTACCTGTCTCACAGAGAGCAATGCACTGTGGTGGGCGGGGTTAGTTCTGTCTACATGGGTTGTCCAGTGGGGGTCCCTCAAGGGTCCATACTGGGGCCCATTTTATTTTCTTTATATATAAATGATTTACCTGAATATTGTTTAAATGTTGACGTTCAGCTTTACGCAGATGACGCTGTAATTTTTACTGAAGGAAAAAATCCTGAGGAGGTAGCACGTGTGCTCTCAACAGCTCTTACACATATAAAAACGTGGCTCAATAGATCATGTCTTATTTTAAATGCTAAAAAAACTGTTTGTTTATATTTGTCGAAGCAGCCTTCTACCATTACGCCTTCTCAATCCGGGGTGTTTTTGGGTACAGAGGAGTTGGAAGCTGTTAATGAGTTTAAATATTTGGGCATGATTATAGATTCCAAACTTTCTTTCAAAAATCATGTTAAAATGATTTCCAACAGAATTAAATTCAGTCTTTGTAATTTTAAGCAAATTAGAGGATCTCTGTCAGAGACGGCAGCTCTGATGTTCTTGCACTCAATGATATTTTCACATCTAAATTATTGCATCACCAGCTGGTTTATGTCGGGTTCTACTATCCTAAAACCAGTTGAGCTTTTGTACAAAAAGGCACTCAAAACTCTAGATAAAAAACCTTTTTCTTACCATCATTGCAAAATCTTAGAGAAATATAACTTGCTAACTTTTGACAATTTTTGTAAATTTTCCTCAATATGCTTAGTTTATAAAGTACTGCATGGCTTGGCACCACCGCCATTGCAAGAATTTATTAAATACAGACAGACTCGGATTACTAGAGCTGTTGTAAACAGGGACTGTGAGCTTCCTTTTAGAAAAACTTCTTTTAGCCATAATGCACTATCTATTAAAGGTAATGCATTATGGAACACACTACCCCCAACTATAAGGGAATGTCCCACTTTGGCCACCTTTAAGAGCCAGGTAAAGGAATGACTCAGAGCTAACCAAACGTGCAATCACTTCTGACTGCATGCTGTACTGTATTAGCCCAGGGAGTGTGTTGGTGAATTGCGTCTTCGTCTTAACACTTACTAATAAATTGTCTTGTTTGCTTTTTTTTTTTTTTTTTTTTTTTTTTTTTGATTTTTTTGTTTGTTTATTTTGTTTTTCCTTGTTTCACATAACAAATGTTATTACTGTATATATTTTGTCTTAAAACTAACCACGTATGGGTCACCCTTACTCGTATGTCGTACCGTATTAGTTTAGTGAAACATATGTATGTTGAGCCTCTGTTATAACATTTATTAATAATTTTAGTTTTTTTCATCCTGTTTTATATAGCAGATGTTAATAGTGTTTATCTTATGTCTTGTTATTGTAATTTATATCTGCCAATTGGGACTACAGATGGAAATTAGCCTTTGGGCTATAATCTGGCACTTTTACGTGTACTGCTGTACATGTTCATTAAATGTGCATTGTCCTTAAATAAATAAATAAATAAATACATGAAACTGTATTTTATTATTGATGCTATCTTTATTGTTTAACTCCTCAAATACAACGTTGGACAAAAACATCAATATTACAAATATTATGTATTTGTATCTTTTATATCCGCCGAGAGGTAATTCGACGTCACTTCCAGAGTCTTCGTCTGATTTTTTTTAAACGTTATTACGATGCATAACTTACTGGAACAAAACTGAGCAATGTGTTGTTGCTGGCGACAAAACTACTGATTATATATATTTATTACATGGCTTGCTTATATTCTAATGTAGAATGCAGTCTGTTATTTTCTTGATAACGGACTGCTGCTAAATATAACACACCGTTGCCATGCATAGCAGAGCGTTGCCATGGACACAGTTCTGTTCCCTCCGGAGGAGAGCTATCAATAAATCCGCTAGAAGAAGATTGGCGTCGGGCTCCTGATCACCCCGTCGTTGTTGTATTCGCTATAACAACGCTCTACATGATCCCTTACGTATATTTAAGCGTTATAGACCCGCTGATCGCCGTCTGATTCTTTGAATGAATGCCCGCATTGCATTGTGGGACATCGGCTTTGAATGCGCCCAGTTCGGCTCATATCGTAGCCTACTGTTCTGTCTTATTTACTGTAATATTTCACCGGTAATAAGACCGAAATAATATTATTAAAATAAAGAAATGCATACCATGATAACAGCTAAATACATGTTGAAAGATGTAGCGTTATAGTTTTAAAAATATCAATAAAAAACAAAGCAATCCAGCTTCCCTGGCCGAAATAGACCGAAATAATAACATTAAAAGAAATACACATAAACCGTGATAAGATCTGGTGAATAAATGTTGATTAAAACAGCAATTATTGGGCTACAAATACCAATAATATCAAAGCTGTATCCAGCTTCTTTGCTGCAGCCGAGTGGCAGAAAGTTTTGTGATGTGATTATAATAACGTAATGGTATCACGTTCTAATAGATTTAATTTCGTAATGCCATCACGAACTGACGTGAGACTGGGTTAGGTAACGTGTGTCTGTGGTTGTTCTGTTCTGCAGGTGGGCTGGAACATCTTTGACAGCATCATCGTCACCATGAGTCTGGTGGAGCTCGGACTGGCAAATGTTGAGGGCCTGTCGGTGCTGCGCTCCTTCAGACTGGTCTGTCTGTCTGCCTGTCTGTCTGGGTGTCTGTCTGACTGTCTGTCTGTCTGTCCATTTTAATTGTAATTTTAAGTACTTTATTTGCATGACAAGACATTGCTTGGCTGTCTGTCTCTCTCCCTACCTGTCTCCCTACCTGTCTCTCTCTCAGATGCGAGTGTTTAAGCTGGCCAAGTCGTGGCCGACCCTCAACATGCTGATAAGGATCATTGGGAAGTCGGTGGGCGCGCTGGGGAACCTGACGCTGGTGCTGGCCATCATCGTCTTCATCTTCGCCGTGGTTGGCATGCAGCTGTTTGGGAAGAACTACAAAGACTGTGTCTGCCGTATCTCGCTCGACTGCGAGCTCCCCCGCTGGCACATGTTCGACTTCTTCCACGCCTTCCTCATCATCTTCAGAGTGCTGTGTGGGGAGTGGATCGAGACCATGTGGGACTGCATGGAGGTTGCCGGCCAGACCATGTGTCTGATCGTCTTTATGATGGTCATGGTCATCGGGAACATGGTGGTGAGTCTCCGCAGGCAAACAGATACTAACACAGACCCTCAGGAACATGGTGGTGAGTCTCTGGAAGCACACATATACTAACCCAAACACAGACACTAACCCAGGCTTTGAGCCGGGTTCAGTCAGTCTGCAATCCTGTCCAGCTGTAGATACAGAGTCCAGCTGTAGATACAGAGTCCACCCAGATCCAGGTCTGGGGTCCAACATTTTTCTCAGTTTTGGGTGAGGTTCCTGGTCTTCTTTCATGTTCTGAATCTCTTCCTGGCCTTGTTGCAGGTACTGAATGTGTTCCTGGTCTTGTTTCAGGTCTTGAAACTGTTCCTGGCCTTGTTTTAGGTTCTGAATGTGTTCCTGGTCTTGTTTCAGGTCTTGAAACTGTTCCTGGCCTTGTTTTAGGTTCTGAATGTGTTCCTGGTCTTGTTTCAGGTCTTGAATCTGTTCCTTGCTTTGTTGCTGAGCTCGTTTAGCGGAGATAATCTTGCGGCTCCAGAAGAAGAAGGAGAAAACAATCTGCAGATTGCCATAAACCGGATCAACATGGCCATGGCTTGGACCAAGACCTGGATCCTCCAACAAATCTGGACTTTAACGGGAAAGCAGAACCACTTGGACCCAGAACACACCGGTAGACCTGAAACTACAGACTCTATTCATTTACTTATTTATCTAACTACGGACTATTTTTATATCTATCAAACTAACTAACTAATACTTTATTTATTTATGTACTGTATACAAACTAAAGTGTGTGTTTGTTTGTGTTTTCTGCGGTACTATTTCTTATTTTTCTAATGAAATATTCATTGTGATTTCAGACTGGTTTGTGTTTGTTTACATCACAGATTGAATGTAATGTTTGTAATTGACTGATTTTTTGTTTGTGGATATCATCGTCAGCGGTTCACGGTGAGGAAGATGACAGGACGACAAAGGATTGTTTGGTTTTGACCTCCATGACCTTAGATCAGCCGGGGTCAGAGGTTAAGTCCCTCGACTGTAACCATGGCAACAGCCACGACGTTGGCTGTCCGAGGGTCCCCATCGCAGAGGCCGAGTCGGACTTCGAGACGCCGGACAACGATGAAGAAGAAGAGGACGAAGTCGACAAAGAAAATGAAGAAAAACTCTCCAAAGTAAAAACACTTTTCTATAAAACTGAAGTTCAGACAGATTTTATTTAAGATGAAGACAGCACAGAGAAACATAACCAGACAAACATCCCAGAAGGAAGTTTAAAATCTGCCAGTGAGACATTTAGGTGTTAAAATAAAATGTGGACCTGAGTGTAAACTGTAAAATGTTTCTGTGTTCAGTGTGATGGGTCGTCGGTCTGCAGCACCGTCCAGAAACTTCCTGACATTCAGGAGGACGAAGACGATGAAGATGATCCAAACACACCTGTGGACTGCTACAGTGACAGTATGCACACACACACACACACACACCCACACACACACACACACACACTCTCACTCACATAAACACACACACAGACACATACACACACACACACTCACACAAACACACACACACAAATACATACACAGTAAGAAAGTAAAGTTTATTTCTATAGCACATTTGTCACAGAGTAATAAAATAAAAATAAAACACACTTGCAATTGACCGTTCACAAAAGCCACGCCCCCTAGTTATTGTTACTACGCCCGTCAAACAATTGAGAACCAGACACATAGCCATGGCTGGGTTGAGCTCCATACCTGTTGGTATAAGTGATTGGTTTTGGAGTAATGCAGCAGACATATCCTCCAGGGCACAGGGCTGCAATATGCAGTGGAGGGATATGTTCAATGACCGTCAACCTCTTGCTAAATTATCTGTGGCCATAGCAACATTTGCTTGACAGCTATCAGGCTGCCTGAATTTCCTACGCAATAATAAAGTATCTAATGTTGTAACTTTACTACTTTCGATAATAATGCTATATAGAACCACAACTGTTAACTTAAATCCAGTTTTACAGATTGTAACTGTTATGTACTTAGCTACTTAAACTACTTATTGATATAAGTTAGCTCGCTAGCTTTACTTACCTTGGAGCAGACATATGTAGCTATGCTTGTTAATTTTCGAGGCATTTAGCTGTGAGTGGAGTCTCCCACACCGCTTAATCCATTGTCGGCATCTTTCCACTTGGGTCTTGGGCTTTGGAAAGGTGAAAAAAACGACCCCTCCCTCTAAACTTTTGGGGTACCTGGTGTCAGACTTGCAGGTGCCATAGGCCCATCGTTTCACCATCTTGCTGAAATCACAATGTTTGACGGGGGTCCTTCTCCTTAGTTACAGTTGCTGAGCTATGATTGGACGAGGACCGTTAGAGGGCGGGGTTTTGCGAACGGTCAATTCAGTGATTTAGGCTAAGAAGGACATCGAAAGACAAGCACTTATTTACAAACATAGCAGGATAACACATTTATAAACTGTAATTGTAAAACAACTTCAGACATGTGGACATCTTTGTGTCTTTATTTAAGAAAAGGAACCAATCAGTGATTAATAAAAACCGTGATGAGTATCAGGTGGCGGTTACTGCAGATCTAAACGTGCTCACTAGCTAACTCTTATTTACGTCAAGTCGTTAAGTCATCTTTATTTTCTTTCCTAATGGCACCGACATCAGGACATTCTCGTCAGATTATATGCTATGGTTGTGGTTTGATTTCAACGTAACCATATACAATGTCATGAACCCTGTTCTGCTCATCTGACAGAGAACATAAAGTACAGCGTGTGACTAACATGGAACATGAAATATGAACTGTTGCATATTACGGCTGTAACTATCAGTGTTGGAGTCTGATATTTGGGATCAGACACAAAGTGATTGGCAGGATTAAAAAAGAAAAGACAGCATCTTACTCCACAGTATCAATCTGTAAACATTGTAATGTAACTGTCGGATTGAAATCAAACCTTTGTTGTGTTTTTATTTTAGAGTGTTACCGCCGCTGTCCATTCCTGGACATAGATACATCCCAGGGCAGAGGGAAGGTCTGGTCTAACATCAGGAGAACCTGCTTCTGCATTGTCGAACACAACTACTTTGAGAGCTTCATCATTTTCATGATCCTAATGAGCAGTGGAGCTCTGGTAAATATTATTATTATAGATGATCAATACCTGACCATTTTAACTCCAAGTACAGTGTTGCTGCATTTTATTTGCTTTGCTGCACGTTGTCTGATGGCTGTTAGTTTGTTTGATGTGATCACGTGACTGAGCACCTTAGATCTGACTGGTTCTCAGGAATGTGTGCAATGTGAATACTAACCTGTGGAAACAACATGGCCGACAGCAGGGCTACTAACATGGCTGTAAGTGGACTACAAACATGGCTGACATTCTGATAACTAACACCACAGCCAGATGTTAAGCAGGTGAGATGATCCTGAACCGACTCAAACATTTTAACACCATGACACAACATTTATTTATCCTAACGAAACGATGAAAAGTAATGACAAAGACTGGATGGTAACTCAGCATAAATACCCCCCCCTTCTCCCTGTGAACAGGCGTTTGAAGACATTTACCTGGAGCAGCGCCGCGTTATAAAGATGGTTCTGGAGTACGCAGACCAGGTGTTCACCTACGTGTTCGTGGTGGAGATGGCTCTGAAGTGGGTCGCCTACGGGTTTAAGACATACTTCACCAACGCCTGGTGCTGGCTCGACTTCCTCATCGTAGACGTAAGAGCTTTGCAACCTATTTATTTCAGTCAACCATTGTCCAAACCCTCCGAGGATATGGGTGGTTCCCCCCCCTCTCATCCGACCCACAGGAGTGTTTCATAACTTAGCGCCCCCTAGTGGTGGCAGGAAATATGTCCTCATATCTAAACCAGAGAAGGTAACTGTCACGGTTTGGTTAGGTTTAGACACCAAAACTACTGAGTTAAAATGTCTTAGTATGGATAAATTACGCTATAAAATAATGTTAAGAAATATGTTTGGTGTATAAAAACTTTAATTTTTCTCAGGATCCAAAGAGGTTTAGTGACCTTATTGTAGACAAAACCAATCTGTTCTCTCCAGAAGAGAGTTTATCATGGATCAGAATACCTAAAAAGACAGTTAATGTGATGTCCTGTCCTTCCAGGTGTCTCTGGTGTCACTGACAGCAAACATCCTGGGATACTCTGAGCTGGGAGCCATCAAGTCTCTGAGGACTCTGAGAGCTCTGAGGCCCCTGAGGGCCCTGTCTCGCTTTGAGGGAATGAGGGTGAGACACGCACTTTAAAACACTGACAGACATACAGACAGGTCTGTCGGAAGGTTACCTGTCTTCACCTTTGCAACATTTATGAAATGAAATTTTATCTGAAGGAATACATTAATTCCTGATAATGGAGTGCTCATCTTTCATTAACCCTTTAGGACTTTGCACACTGAGTCCTATGCGTATTAATGAATCCATTGTGAAACATTTTGCAAAACAATACAAAATGTGACGCTGCTGTTACTCTGCCTTTCTCTCCTTCTCCCTCATTTCCTCCCTTGAAAATTTAAACCGTTAAGATTTTTTTTCATGACGGACAAAACTTTCGGAGTAAATTTGTAAATGTGAATAACACAACATGAGGTCGTCATTATATTTTAATGTGCACAACCTTTGGACAAAAATTTCCGACTTAGTGTGTGAGGACCTTTACTTATCAACCTGTCTCCCTGCCCACATGTCTGTCTGTCTGTCTTACTGTCTGTCTGTCTGCCTGCCTGTCTGTCTCTCCCTTTGTACTGGTCCGTCGGTCTGCAGGTGGTGGTGAACGCGCTGGTCGGAGCGATCCCGTCCATCTTCAACGTGTTGCTGGTGTGTCTGATCTTCTGGCTGATCTTCAGCATCATGGGAGTCAATTTGTTTGCAGGAAAGTTTTATCACTGTTTCAATGAGACGTCTGAGGAGATGTTTCTCCCTGAAGACGTCAACAACAGGAGCGAGTGTTTTGCTCTGATCGAGGCAAACTTCAGCGGGATTCGCTGGAAGAACGTAAAGGTCAACTATGACAACGTGGGGATGGGCTACCTGTCGCTGCTGCAGGTGGTGAGTCTTAACACTCAACAAAAGGGACTTCACTGAGTCTCCTGTCGTCTGCATACAGTGAAACATTGAGAGTACAGACTCAGCTCAGATCAACTCTACAGGCTAATATCTAAAATCATGAAGGTTAAACTCAAACCTGTCTATTTAGATTTTTTTTTAGTAGGAATATTTCCGTCCAAGTCCTGTCCAAGCAAGCAGCATGAAGAGTTTCACATAAAAAAGAAACAGACTGAAAACAAAACTGCAACTGACATCCAACAATGAATGATCAGTGTTCAGTAAGAGGACAAACAGTCCTTAATCCTGTTTTTATAATCTCCATGCCAAACATCCCTTAGGAAGGTTTGAATATACATTCACAGGAAATCTTGTCGGATTTACCGTATCACAGTGAACCAACCCCCCCCTCCAAATCCTCTGAGGATATGGGTGGTATGTACGTCCTCATAACTAAACCAGAGAAGGTAATGGTCACGGTTTTAAACACGTGGTTAACGTTGTGAAAGAGACCCAGTTTGGTTAGGTTTAGACACCAAAGCTATTAAGTTAAGTTTATAAAAAGATGGAGGTTTGGGTTCACATCAGATGTTACATCACTTCCTGAAGGTTACCACGTGACGCAGAAAGTGACGTATCTCCATTTGTTAAAAAACTCTGTTTCCTTTTCTTTTCAAAAGGGACATGAACCCCGGTCTCCTGGGTGAAAGTCCTGCGTTTGTTTGACCTATCCACTACCCCAACCTGCCTCCTTGGTGCTCTTATACTTCCTCACCTTAATTCCAGCTTTGAGCCTGTCAATACATTGGCCACTAGAGGGCGCCACCACTAGGAACCTAAATATAGGTCAGCATTGCTGTTTGAGGTGTTGGATTTTCTATTAAAGCTGATGTTTATCTGTTTCAGGCCACGTTTAAAGGCTGGATGGACATCATGTACGCAGCGGTGGACAGCACAGACGTCAGTGCACTGACTAAATGTTTTATTATGTACACTGGTACTAACAAGGTTATAATAGTTTAGCATTTTTATTTACTGTTAATAAAGGATAACTCAGGCCAATTTTTACGTTAATCTTGATTGCTATAAATATGCAAGTACTGTCGATAGAAAAAAAATTGCCAAAATGGTGCTAGTAACACAGAGTTGCTGCAGCTACGCCTACGCTCACACTAAGCTAAAATGGCAGTTGTGGGGGCATGTTTTAAAGAATGCCTTTGTGCCTCTTAACAGACACAAAATGCAATTAAAATTTCTGTACGACATGAACAGGGCCCTTAGATCACGACAAGATACGTTTTCAACTCAGACATCCTGCCAGTGGCTAGCTCACCCTGCTAGCTGCTAGCTGCAGTGTGTTCAGCCAGGCGTAGGGGGTAATCATCACTCAGCAGTTCCGTGTGTAGTTGTAGCTCATCCATTTTGTGTGCAATCGATCTGGCGTTGGTGAGTAGGAGTCTTGGCAGTGGCGATCTGTGTGGTAGTTCCCTTAGCCGGGCTAGCAGGCCCAACCGGCATCCTTGCTTCTGCTTTCTCCCCTCCTTCGTCGCCTGCCGTGGCCGACAACAATCCACCGAGCGCCCGCTGTTCTGGCTATGTCCTCCAGAGGACAGGTCATGCCTTCGCGATGAAAACTTGAAGTTTATTACCCCATCAAAAATAGGTAATTGAGCACTGTAGTAGTTATGACCATATCAGTGACTAGCTATGTAACTACATGGAAACGGTCCACATTATGTCTGTGTCTTGCACAGTGATAGCGTTAGAGAAGGCTAGCTGTAGTCTCATGCTGAAGTCCCGTGGGAATTCAGTTGTAGCAGGACAAGGTAAACAGTAGTGTGCAGACCAGAGTGTAGTGTGTGAAGTGTGAAGATAGGAAGCTCGGAGTAAGAATAACGACTAGCTATAGCTAGCCTTCTCTAACGCTATCACTGTGCAAGCCACAGACATCATTTGGGCTGTTTCCATGTAGTTACATAGTCACTGATATGATCATAACCCCTACAGTGCTCGATCACCTATTTTTGAGGGAGAAAAAAACTTCACGCAAGGGCCCTGTTCATGTTGCAAAGACATTTTAATTGCATTTTGTTTCTGTTAAGAGGCACAAAGGCACTCTTTAGAACATGCTCCCACAACTGACGTTTTAGCTACCTGGGAGCTCTGGTCGTAGCTGCAGCAACTCCGTGTTGCTAGCACCGATTTGGCTCGTTTCTTTTCTTCTATCGACAGTACTCGCATATTAATAGCGATCAAGATTAATGTAAAAAAGAGCTGTTTTAACCTGCAGATATAGTTTCAGTTTACTAAAAACCCTTTTTATTGCTTATTTTAGTTTTAGTTTACTATAATAACCCACTAACACTGATACAGTAACAGATACTCATACTGATAGTGAAGCAGATTCTGTCCCATCAGTCATACTACTTCACATTAATGATTTTATAGGTGGAGTCCCAGCCGATATACGAGGCCAATCTCTACATGTACATTTACTTTGTCATCTTCATCATCTTCGGCTCCTTCTTCACTCTCAACCTCTTCATCGGAGTTATCATTGACAACTTCAACCAGCAGAAATCAAAGATAAGTTTCTGCTTGCTGACGTTAATTTAAACGAAGAGATGAATCTGTTTGTCTATGTCAGTGGCTATGTTTCCCTCCAGTTGTCAATCAAATCATCTGAAGTTCTCTAAAAACATTCATGTGAATAAAGCCAGTGAATGTTTCCATCCAGCAGCTTAAAAAGCCAATAACAACCTGCATAATGATGTCACATGCTGTTTTGTTGTCAAATTGGTATGTTGAATAGATTTGAGACATTTCAAGAGTTTCCATTAATTTTCCCAAATTGGGTCGCTCTGTCTAATTAAACACTGTAATTAATTATTTATTAGATCGGACATACAAACTTTGTGTTGATGTTCATGAAATTCAATCAAATTGTATTGTTTTTTCATGAGGCGTTTTCTATTTAGTGTTACTTAATTTGCAGAAACAATGTGTGGATGAAAACATGAATAGTGAGCTAACTGTTGTTGAGATTAGTTTAGTTTAAACGTAGAGATAAATCTGTTTCTCTGTCACTGAGTTAACTTATCTATTGTGTCTTTACTTGGGAGGAAAAGATATTTTCATGACAGAGGAGCAGAAGAAATATTACAACGCCATGAAGAAACTGGGCTCCAAGAAACCTCAGAAACCTGTTCCACGACCGGAGGTACAGTAGGTTTAGTCAAAGATCTTCTCTAACTAAAGATCTTCTCTAACGAAAGATTATTACGAAAGATCTAACCATCATTTGTTTCTTCTTCTTCTGCAGAATAAGTTCCAGGCTCTGGTGTTCGACCTGGTGACCACGCAAGTGTTTGATATCTTCATCATGGTGTTGATCTGTCTCAATATGGTGACAATGATGGTGGAGACGGATGAGCAGAGTGAGGATAAAGTCTTGATCCTGTACTGGATCAACCTGGTCTTCATCGTCATCTTCACCGGAGAGTGCAGTCTTAAGATGACGGCACTCCGCCAGCACTACTTCTCCGTCGGCTGGAATATCTTCGACTTCGTGGTCGTCATCCTGTCAATCGTAGGTCAGTTACCCGGCTCGTCTAACCCAAACCCAACCCTAATTAACCGACTCTGTTAATCGTAGATCACCTACCAGCTCGTCTAACCCAAACCCAACCCTAACTAACCCATCCTGTCAATCATAGGTCAGTTACCGGCTCGTCTAACCCAGTTAGTCTTGCATGTCCAGCGTAACCTCCACAGCGCTGCAAAGGCAGGTCTGGCTAGTCCACACAGCATTCCTGGATAGGAGAAAACTGGCATTTCTTTAAATCAATCACAATCGTCTTGGGCGGTGCTAAGTGCCAGATGAAGAAATGGTGCCTCTGCAACACAGTCTTGAGAAGGAACTTGTTTTGGTGGAACATGTGTACGTTCAAAAGTAGTTTTAGTCGTGCAACAGAAAACTCAGATTGGACAGATAGTCTAGCTAGCTGTCTGGATTTACCCTGCAAAGATCTGAGGAGCAGTTAACCATAGTCCTCACAAATCCACCGGAGGTTAGAACACCAACACAGAGACAGAGGAAGGGGACGGATATCCGGCCTAAAATGCGTGACATCTGACGGAATTTCTGGCACCACCGGAATAATCCTGGAAGTTAAACGTTGTTGATATAGACTATTCTAACATTAACGGTCGAGTCAAAACGTCAAGTCAACTTTAGGGTTTATTCTCTCAAAATATGTGCCAGATATACAGAGGAATCCAAAATATGTTTCTCTTTGACCCACGGTGAATAAATACTAAATATATACAATACAATAATTAGATTCTAAATAGAGTGAAAGTGAGACAAAAACAGGCCTGGATTATCCATGAATGAATGCTGTGCTTTTTGAATTCAACATTTTGAATTGAGACATTTGAATATAGTGCTCACTGCTCATATGCCTACGTATACAGTACAGGCCAAAAGTTTGGACACACCTTCTCATTCAAATGCGTTTCCTTTTATTTTCATGACTATTTACATTGTAGATTCTCACTGAAGGCATCAAAACTATGAATGAACACATATGGAATTATGTACTTAACAGATTCTTCAAAGTAGCCACCCTTTGCTTTTTTATTAATAAGGGAAAAATTCCACTAATTAACCCTGACAAGGCACACCTGTGAAGGTAAAACCATTTCAGGTGACTACCTCATGAAGCTCATTGAGCGAACACCAAGGGTTTGCAGAGGGTTAGGGTTAACCCCCCCTAACCCTTTGCAATGATTTTTAAAACCGATTGTTTACTAGAATCAATACTTTTTATTTATTTATTTTTTCCAATGATTGACCTAAATATGTTCTGTTCATACGGAACCGCCAATGGTGACTACATCATATCTGTTTCCAGGGAAACAGAGCGAAAGCAGAAAAAGCAGAAGATCCATCTTATGTTCTTCACAAATTAAATAAACGTCAGACTGACTGACTGACTGACATGTGACGTCATTCTTCTTAGAAACTATCAGTTCTTAGAAACGTCTCAGGATATAATGGCTCTAGAAGTGTTTTATTCAACTTATGTTTTTGTTAAAGAAGGAAAGGAAAATCACGTTACTCAATACTATCAAATCTCAGTAACTTCTGGGTGGCAGTAGCTCAGTCTGTAGGGAGTTGGGTTTGGAACTTGAGGGTCACTGGTTCAAGTCCCTGTATTTTCTTTAATAAAAAGTATTAATTATTATAGAATCACAATAAATGAAAGTCACAATACAAATCCAATTGGCACCCATATATCGGGAAAGAATCAAATCTGGACAAAAGCATATCGTCCCAGCACTAGATATATCTGGGTTTCTTCTGTGTAATACCTTCCTTCCTTCCTTGCCTTCAGGCCTGCTCCTCGCTGACATCATAGAGAAGTATTTTGTCTCGCCCACGCTCTTCCGTGTGATCCGACTGGCTCGTATCGGCCGGGTCCTTCGTCTCATCCGTGGAGCCAAGGGGATCCGGACGCTGCTGTTTGCCCTGATGATGTCACTTCCTGCACTCTTCAACATCGGCCTGCTACTCTTCCTCATCATGTTCATCTTCTCCATCTTCGGCATGTCAAACTTCGCCTACGTGCGTAAGGAGGCGATGATCGACGACATGTTTAACTTCGAGACGTTTGGGAACAGCATGATCTGTCTTTTTATGATCACCACGTCGGCCGGCTGGGACGGGCTGCTGAGCCCCATCATGAACACGCCGCCAGACTGCGACCCCGACCTGGAGAACCCAGGCTCCACGGTGCGGGGCGACTGCGGCAGCCCGGGAATTGGCATCGTCTTCTTCACCACCTACATCATCATGTCCTTCCTCGTGGTGGTCAACATGTACATCGCCATCATCCTGGAGAACTTTAATGTGGCGACGGAGGAGAGCGGCGACCCGCTGTGCGAGGATGACTTTGAGATGTTTTATGAAACATGGGAGAAGTTCGACCCTGACGCTTCACAGTTCATCCAGTACAGGTGATTCCCAGACGCATTACACGGAAGGGATTACTTTTTCATTGTAACTTTATTTATGAAGACCTTTCATGAAAACCCAGAGTCTTCACAGAACTAGATTAAAACACTGATGAGAAAAACAAACAATAAAAAAGATTAAGCAACACTAAAACAACAACAATAAGACAAAAAATAAATATAAAAAATACAACAACCAAATAAAATAAACACCAGGTTTAAAAAGCAACCAGTCCTCCATACCATATTTGGTTAGCGATGATATAAAAACAATGACTTACACTTATAAACTACTTAATACTATAACATCATTCCACTTTTTTAAAAACTTATTTAGTTTAAAAAAAATCCTGAGAGAGCTTTCTAAGAGGCAGAGGCAGTGAGTTCCACAGTTTAAAACAGATGTCACTCTCATCTGGGACACAGACAGCAGAGGAGGACCTGAGTGATCTGGCTGGAACAACTTTCTGTTTCTGCTTTGCTTTTTAACTAAACTAGCGATAGAAAGGAAATGCAGGCAGTTTGGTTTTTAGATTTTCTGTTTTTTTTCTTGTTTCCTGTCAACTGTGTTTTTGATAACAGCTGACAGTAGATTGATGCTTCATTGATGTTTCACATTGGTGCCAGGTGTCGTGTCGATGGCTGTTCCCTCATCCATCTGTGTCCCTCTGGTTAAAATGCGTAGTTAGCGTTAGGGTTAAGGTTTGGTTCAGGTTTAGGCGTAACAGATCTCACAGGGGAAACCGAATTTGATACTACACCGGCTCCAAAAAAATTATGAAACAACAACAATCTCAAAGAAAAGCTTAGCGTCTTGCTGTGACTCACACAATCCGCTCCGCCAAATGGTCCGCATACGTTACACTGCGATGTAGCCAAAGCATTGATCTGGGCTGATATTATCATCTGACTCTGATGTGTCTAATATGAATGTCCTGTATTCCACAGTAAACTGTCAGATTTCTGCGATACTCTGAAGGATCCTCTGAGGATTTCCAAACCAAACACAATCAAACTGATCCACATGGATCTGCCGCTGGTTCCTGGAGACAAAATTCACTGTCTGGACATCCTGCTGGCTCTCACCGCCCAGGTAACTCCACCTGGACTCAGATTATTATTACTATATATATATATATATATATATTTTTATGTTGTTATAAAGTATAATATTGTATATCATGTTGTGTTATTTTGTGTTAGGTTTTACCTGAGGTTGTATTTGGTTGTGTTGTATGAAATCCTTCTACATTATATGATTCTATGATCAGTGGTGGTTCTACATTGAATGACGCCCCTAGATATCCGATAGATCCTTATCATGCATAACAGTGATGAGCTCAAAGAGGCTCGTGATCCCCCGTTTTGATTTGCGAGACCCAGAGGTGAACTGTCCCCCCTGCCCCCATCCCCTTTTCCTTTCTCACACGGGTTCTGTGCACAAGAAGGCGGCTTTCCCCCGCCTTCCCGTGGGCTGCAGCGATATTCTTCTCTCTCAGCAAGCAGGGCGCCTGCAGCTGCAGGGGGGCACCAATTTGCCAATTCCCCACAAGGTGAAATGATAACAGAAAATTGCTTTGCGGCGCAGAGGATTTTTTATTTATTTTTCTAAGTTCTCGTCCCACCCCCACCCATGTGTCATGAAAAAATGCTGCCCCAGGCGGCTGCCCGGTGCGCCCGTGCCAAAAAATGCTACTCTCTGTGACCTGTGATCTGTGATCTGTGATCTATGATCTATGATCTATGATCTATGATTCTATGATATATATGTGTAGGTGTTGGGTTTTGGGTTTATGTGAAGCTGTAATAAATCATTCTGTGTGCAGCTGTTGGGTTAAGTTTTAAGTAGTCTCGCTTTGCCAGACCATCCACACGCTGCAGAGCAGAGCAGGGTCTGGCTACTCCACACAGCTTTCCAGGATCGGAGAAAAACGTGCTCTGGTTTATCGGCATTTCTTTAAACCAATCACAATCGTCATGGGCGGCACTAATCTCTGCACGGAGCCGCTATAAAATAGTTGTGTGAGAGAAAACTCAGATAGTCTAGCTAGCTGTCTGGATTTACCCTGCAGAGATCTGACGAGCAGTTAACCACAGTCCTCACAAATCCACCAGAGTTTAAAATTCCAACACAAAGAAAGCGGAAGGAAACGGACATACATGCATCCAGCAGAATTTCCTGCAGCACCAGAGCAATCCCAGAAGTGGAACATCAAGAAAATAGACTGAGTTTTATGTTATGTATTAAATCTTTCTGTGTGCAGCTCTTGGGTTGGGTTTTATGTGATGTTGTAATAAATCATTCTGTGTGCAGGTGTTGGGTGATGCCGGTGGAATGGATGCTCTTAAAGCAAGCATGGAGGAGAAGTTCATGGCCAACAACCCCTCCAAGGTTTCACTCCGTTACATCATACAACAAAATAAGGAATCAGCATACATAAAACAAACATACCAGTAGCATGGAAACAGACTATAGAAGAAAGGAAGAGAAAGAAATGAATACACCGCAAAAATATAGAAATGTAAATGTAGAAAAACTATAGATATATATAAAAAAACAGCCATGTAAACAATCAGAACAGTTCATCCATCAATTTGTATGTTTTCCTTTTCCAGGATATTATGAAAGTGTTGCAAATATTTCAAACCCTGTCAAGCTACTTTTGTAAAAATAACTTATCTTTTTCAGTGCCCGATAGAAAGTAGAGATTTATTATTCGAGAGCACAAAAAGACTGAGTGGATATTTAGGATCCATTACTTAGGTTGTCAAATTCTAAGACACAAACAGATATTGTTTATAATGTTTTTTAGTAAACTGATGTCCAGATGATTGTTGTTCCCTGCAGGTGTCGTATGAACCAATCAGCAGCACTCTGCGGAGGAAACAGGAAGATGTGGCGGCATCAGTGATCCAGAGAGCGTACAGGAAACACCTACTGCAGAGGACGCTCAAACTGGCGTCCTACAAATACAGAGCGAAGATGGATGGACGGGGTGAGGCGCCGCCCGAGACCGAAGGACTGCTCTGCCAGCGAATCAGCCGGCTTTATGGAGACGAGCCGGGGCCCCGCCCGGTGGCGCTTCAGAGAGAGTTCATCCTCCACGCTGCTCCTCCGCTCAATGGCACCAACTTCCTCCGAGATGAGAACCTGAGGGAGTCAGTCGTCTGATGACGTGTCGTTCTGTTTTCCTCCAGTGTGTGTCGGAGGACGATTCCGATTCAGACGGACAGAGAGACAGATCGCAGCAGAGATGACTCCAGGTCCAGTTTGCCGAGCAAACGCCACAGATCTCAAGCTTCGCTGACTCTGAAAGTCTGCTGCAAGTTCTCTGAAACTGTGTTGGCTGATTCTGTGCTCTTTGGACATGGAAATGTTCATTGCTGCGTTTTCATTTTCTGTCTGTGCTGATGTTTTAATCTTCTAACAGAGTTCAGGCTTGCTGACACCCTGAACATGATCAGCGGGATTCTACTTGTCCATGTTATTAGTAACACTTATATAACACTTATTGATTTCATATATAATGACTACTCTGTTAGTCCCAGACCAGGTGATTGTTACCTCTTCCCAGGTGTTCATTGGTAGATCTTTCTTTAATCCACTTTCTACAACCACTAAAGTGTTTTTGATTTGAGTTCAGTGATAAGCTCCAGCAATAATTAAACTCTTTATTCAAACAGTCTGTCACAACCTTCAGATATATTCTCTATTGCTGATTTGTTTCCCGGTCACCTGTTCCCACTTCTCCCATCAGCAGTTTCATACTGGTGGTGATTTACTCTCTAATCTGCAGACATATGTTCTGCCCATCTGTCTGACATTTTTCCTCAGTCTGGCCCCTTTCGGATAGGTTTTCATCTGTCTTCCTGGTTTGGACTTTTGTCTCTTTTTAGGTGACAGTTAAACGTGAACTTTTTCTTCTCCTGTCTGTCTTTGAACGTGCATCAGGTTTCTCCTTACGCAGAAACGTGTGTTTCTCTCTGCGTACAGATTGTGTTTGCTGCTCTGGTTTGTGGAACAATGTTTGTTTCTTGCAGACATACGACACTGAGAAGATCTTTAGTAGTGATTGACAGAGCAGCCAGCCAATGACAGCGCAGAGTCTAAAAGCATTAATGAGACCTGGTTAAAGATAACTTTTGATTTTAGACTCAAGAAGACTCAAATAGACTTTAGGATGACTGTTTTAGTAACGGAGCAGAACATCCCAACCATGATATGGGTGGTTTGCCCCCCACCCCTCCAAACCCTCAGGGGATATGGGTGGTTTGTTCTCCCCCTCTAATCCGACCCACAGAAGCATTTCATTAGTTAGCGCCCTGTAGTGGTGGCAGGAAATACGTCCTCATATCTAAACCAGAGAAGGTAACGGTGGCAGTTTTAAACACATGGTTAACGTTGTGAAACGCTCCCAGTTTGGTTAGGTTTAGACACCAATACTACTAAGGTAAGTTGATAAAAAGATGGAGGTTTGGGTTCAAATCAGATGTTCCTGAAGGTGATCATGTGACGCAGAAAGTTTTCTTTGCAAATTGTCTTGACGACATTTACTCAGTACTGACTACATGGGTTAGGGTTAAGGGATTATGATCATACATATTATAATATCATGAAGATGGTGATACAGGGTGTCAGAGTCTGTCACCGTATGACTCTGTTCTCGGATCAAAACTCTACTGGAAGAAACAGGAAGAAGAGGAGTCCTTCAGAACAGACAGGAAGAAGAATATCGAACATAATAAAGTTACAGTTTATATGACAGAATGAGAAGATTATGGACGATGTTATTATATTCTGTTTTAAAGATACAATATGTAACATTTCTGCATTAAAATGTCTAAAAGTGACCATACCTATATTATTATATTATATTATATATGAGTTGTGTTACACTATCCCAAATGTTTTCATCAAATGTCAAACTCAGAGAAATCTGTTATTTTATTTTCAGACACGGAGCGTTTCGTTTAGTCGTCGTGTCAGTGGTGTCATATAACAATTTATCCTCTAGTTACTCCTAACTTCCGTCAAAACACGGCACCCAGATGATATGTTCAGGAGTAATTGTAAATCATACGGTGTCACAGAAAAAAATACTCGTAACCGTAATACTGCTTTTTTTGCCACACAGCATCATTTTGTGATTGATTGCCACTTTGCAACAGATACCTTATTTATTGATACATATCAATATCGATCCAGCTTAATGTTACTACAATGAGCTGGTTAACAAGTAGCTAACGTTAATGCTAAAGCATGGTGGCTAACATTATAGGTTTACAACATCGTTCAACATGCTCATAAAGGTATTTTTAGTAGGATTGTTTTGACTATGGTTAACAGCACTGGTCTAACCCACGAATGAGTTCACCAGTAACGTTAACATTAGCTGTATAGATAGACAAATAATCTAATGCTAATTTAGCCAGCTAGCTAGCACACCCCGGTCTGTCTTCCTCACTCCCCCACTCAGTCGGGACATAACTAGCTAGTTAACGTTAGCCCCCAGTCAGCTAGAAGCCAGCCACTTTCATTACAGCAAGCCCCCCGGCCAGCACTTAACTCCACTTAACGGCAGTTTAATGAAGCGCCATCTCCGTTAGCGCTACCGATGTCCATGCCCGAAATCTCCTCCCTGCCGTATTTCTCCCCCCTTCACGTTTAGCTGTCTTTACGGTTAGCCAAATTAACCCGACAAAAGGTGGGTTAAGCACCAAAATGAAAAGTTAAGATTACAGAAAAGTGAAGGTGAGATCATTCTGGGCAGCTGGGAGATGTTCTGCTGCTGCACAACGGCCATCGACCGTCCTCGCCGTCCGGGCCGGAGATTCCCCCGGCAATTCCCACACCCGTCTCTCAGCCTCGATGAGTAGCTAGCTAGCATTACAGCAAACCCCGTCCACCCCGGTGTTGAACCATCTAAAAGGTGACATTGATATGTGAAATATTTTGTGTTTTAGCTGCTAGCTAATGTTAGCTTGCTGGTGTGGTATCCAGCCCTATAAAATTAAAGTTTGTATAAAGCTCAAATAAGCTTAGTCCTCATGAGAAAGTATGGCAGTGCAGTGGTTTAATGATTAAACTCTCAGTGGCGTGATTTCGCTGGGATGTTCAATAGGAGGTCCAGGATTGGATGTTGAGGGGTTAACGAACTATAATGTATGGCCAGGGAGCCCCCAGGAGGACACTAACCCCTGCTATGTCAACTTACATGTTCCTATGTTATCTAACATGTTACCTAAACATACCCAATATAAGCTATATCTTTTAGAGCAAGAGGAGAGTATGTTCATTGGCTTTGTACTCTCCAGGTTCTGCAGGATTCGTTATTGATGCTGAAAACTTGATGTAATAAAACCTTTATGATCAAGTACAGTGTCAAGCGAATTTCCTCCTCCACACATCTTCACATCATCGCAACTCAAGATACAACACTGGCTCACTAGTTAACAGGTCAGCTAACAATAAAAATCAAATCAAACATAATTATGTTGGGGAAACTGCAGCTATTTTATTAGAATAACATGAATAAACGTTACTACACGTAACATGAATGACCTTGAATGGGTAAACTTGTCTGTGAAAAGATGCATTCTAACCAGTAACACTAAAAACTACTTCCCAACGTCATCAAAAGTCTGTGTTTACCATCCATTGTTTTGATTGAGAAACCCCTAGCGGCAGAAAGTTACATATTGTTGGTTTAAAACCTTTTAGAATTGACATCTCTGTTCTTTACGCTGCAGATTGAAAGATGATATCAACAAAAAGCAGAGATTTCATCAATAGATTATTGATATTTGATTAACTAACAAGGAACTAACAGCTGAATGCTGCGATCATAACTGACTGATATGATTCAGTTATCTATGCCGTTAACTGGAAGATCAGTCAGAGTTGTAGCTCGTCTGCAGCTTAATCAACGAAAAATGAACATCATCAGCAAAGAGTTGCAGCGGCGAGGAACCAGACAGGTTTCTACGATGCTGTTCGCTGTCACTCACTGATGCAAGTTCAATTCAATTAAATTCAATTTTATTTATAGTATCAAATCATAACAGAGTTATCTCGAGACACTTTACAGATAGAGTAGGTCTAGACCACACTCTATAATTTACAAAGCCCCAACAATTACAGTAATTACCTCAAAAGCAAGCATTATAAATGGCTATTGCGACAGTGGCGAGGAAAAACTCCCTCTTGGGAAGAAACCTCGGCAGACCCAGACTCTTGGTAGGCGGTGTCTGACGGGGCCGGTTGGGGGTGTGAGGGCGATAATAGTCGCATTGAAGATAGTGGAACAGTGACTTTGAAGGTAGTCATTGTAGTTCATGTCACAGCAGGACGTTGCGGGATATAACGTGGCGCTGCAGAGCACGGGTGGGTGTAGCAGACGCAGCAGGACGCGGCCGGGCGTTGAAGGGAATCGCAGAGCATAGCTCTTCGCTGCAACTCCTCACTCCACCATAGACCCATATCTAACCTAACTATAAGCTTTATCAAAGAGGAGAGTTTTCAGTTTACTCTTAAATGAGGCGATGGTGTCTGCCCCCCGAACCCAGACTGGGAGCTGGTTCCACAGGAAAGGAGCCTGGTAGCTGAAGGCTCTGGCTCCCATTCTACTTTTGGAGACTCTAGGAACCACAAGTAACTGCATTCTGGGAGCGCAGTGCTCTAGTGGGACAATAAGGGCTTTGTAGGTCAGGAGAAGGACTTTAAAGTCAATCCTGTATTTTACAGGAAGCCAATGCAGAGAAGCTAAAACAGGAGAAATATGATCTCTTTTCTTAGTTCTCATCAGAACACGTGCTGCAGCATTCTGGATCAGCTGGAGAGTCTTAAGGGACTTATTTGAGCAACCTGACAGTAGGGAATTACAATAGTCCAGCCTGGAAGTAACGAATGCATGGACTAGTTTTTCAGCATCGTTTTGAGACAGGATATTCCTAATTTTGGCAATATTACGAAGATGAAAAAAGGCTGTTCTCGATGATTGTTTTAGATGGGCATTAAAGGATATATCCTGATCAAAAATAACTCCTAGATTTCTGACAGTAGTGCTGGAAGCCAGGACAACACCATCAAGAGTAGCTATATCTGTAGATAATGAAGTTCGGAGGTGTTTAGGGCCCAGCACAATAACTTCAGTTTTGTTACAGTTTAACATCAGAAAATTATAGGTCATCCAGGATTTTATATCTTTAATACATGCTTGAAGTTTAGCTAACTGACTTGTTTCGTCTGGTTTGATTGACAAGTATAATTGGGTGTCGTCCGCATAGCAGTGATAGTTAATTGAGTGTTTCCTAATGATATTACCAAGAGGAAGCATATACAAGGACAACAAAACTGGTCCTAGCACCGAGCCCTGTGGAACGCCATGCATAACCCTCGCGTACTTAGAGGATTTATCATTAACATTAACAAATTGAGATCGATCAGAAAAATAAGACTTAAACCAGCTTAGTGCAATTCCTTTAATTCCGACTAAGTGTTCTAATCTCTGTAACAGGATTGTATGGTCAATAGTGTCAAATGCAGCACTAAGATCTAATAAAACAAGTATGGAGACAAGTCCTTTGTCTGCAGCAGTTAGAATGTCGTTAGTAATTTTCACCAGTGCCGTCTCTGTGCTATGATGCTTTCTAAATCCTGATTGAAAGTCTTCAAATAAGCTGTTGCTATGGAGAAAATCACATAACTGATTAGCAACTACTTTCTCAAGGATCTTGGAGAGAAAGGGAAGGTTAGCTATAGGTCTATAGTTTACTAAGACCTCAGGATTGAGGGTGGGTTTTTTCAGAAGAGGTCTTATCACGGCTACTTTAAATGACTGCAGTACATCACCTGTTAATAGAGACATATTGATCATACCTAGTAGAGAGGTGTTAACCACGGGTAATGCTTCTTTGAGTAATCTCGTTGGGATGGGGTCTAAGAGACAGGTAGATGGCTTTGTTGAAGATACTTTTACCATTAGTTGTTGAAGGTCTATAGGATAAAAACAGTCTAAGTATATGTCAGGTCTAGTTGTTCTTTCTAGCAGTCCTGCGTTGAAAGGTGAACCATTAGAAGTTGAGGGCAAAAGGTGATGAATTTCATCTCTAATTGTTGTAGTTTTATCATTAAAGAAGCTCATGAAGTCATCACTACTCAATGCTAGAGGAATAGATGGCTCAGTAGAGCTGTGACTATCTGTCAGCCTGGCTACAGTGCTGAAAAGTTGTATGTCAAGCTCTTGTTAGCTTTGTTGCACCTTTTAGGGTGGGACTTTTTTTCATTCTTATTGGTAGAAAGGATTTGTGACCTGATAAATTCCCATTTAAGCTTTGGCCAACTTCAAGCTGAGCAGAGTTTAATCAGCCAAAAGAACTGAAACCTCAAACCCTATATCAGCTGTGTGGGGGTTCAGAGGCTTTAAAGCAAGCTGCCAAATGTTGCTGTGATACACAACACTATATTTATAACATTAAGAACTTTATTTATTTATTATATAATTATTGACATGTAAAAGCAGGAGGCGGGAAGCATTGGCAACATCCTCCTTTCTTTCTTTCTCTTTCATAAAAGGTAAGAACATTTAAAGTTGCATTGTTGAAACATGGTGCTTGGTAATCTTTTCTTTAAACATGCTCAGAGAAACAGTTTAAACTGGCTATTATTTTCTCTTAATGTGAAAAAAAAATAAAAATCATTAATAATAATAATACATTTTATTTGTCAGCACCTTTCAAGACACCCAAGGACACCTTACAAAACATTAATGAAAACGTTAATAAAAACATTAATAAAAGCATGACTAAATGTATCAAAAGTAAAATCCAGGTGGCTTGTTAAAAACATTGTGGAAGTCCTGCTAATCTGAACAGATGTTTCAGCTCGTGATTTGAATTTGAAGTATCGCATTTTTTACAGGTTTCTAACTGAGTAGCATCTTCATAAAGTGGGTGACTTTTATTACAACCCTCTTCGGTTTATTTTCAGCCTTTTCAAGCTTTGTAATGATCTGATTCACCAGGAGATGGCAGCAAAATTAAGACTTTACACTCCAGATGATGTTAAAGAGTTGAACAGAAAGACTTCTGGTCTGAATGGTTTCTGGACTGAAAGGTTTTTGGTCTGAATGGTTTCTGGACTGAATGGTTTCTGGTCTGAATGGTTTCTGGACTGAATGGTTTCTGGACTGAAAGGTTTCTGGTCTGAATGGTTTCTGGACTGAATGGTTTCTGGACTGAAAGGTTTCTGGTCTGAATGGTTGCTGGTCTGAATGGTTTCTGGACTGAATTGTTTCTGGACTGAAAGGTTTCTGGTCTGAATGGTTTCTGGTCTGAATGGTTTCTGGACTGAATGGTTTCTGGTCTGAAAGGTTTCTGGTCTGAAGGGTTTCTGGACTGAAGGGTTTCTTGTTGAGGGCTTTAAAGCCATGTTTCCACCTGATAAAACCTGTCTGAAACACAGTTTGGATAATTTAAACTCACTTTGACATTATCTCTGCAGACTTCCTGCAGGTGAACATGTTTACTGGGAGACTGAGAGAGATTTGGACTCATTTTACAGCTGTAATATAACAATATGTTGTCATTAATGACTTCTTGAGGCTCGGTACGAAGTGACAGAAGTCTTCTTCAGTGGGAACTCCAGCTCTGGTTGGGATGTGATGTTAGTTACCAAGTTAAAGCCGAAGATGGGAGAAATTAAAACAACTCTAATTAAACAGAAATAAAGAGTGGATGAAAAGTGTCCAAAGATGTACTATAAGACACAGTTCTCACTGTGTCTGTGTGTAGTTTGCATGTTCTCCCTTTATCTGCGTGTAGTCAGCATGTTCTCCCCGTGTCTGTGTGTAGTTTGCATGTTCTCCCTGTGTCTGCGTGTAGTCTGCATGTTCTCACTGTGTATGTGTGTAGTTTGCATGTTCTCCCTGTGTCTGCGTTTAGTCTGCATGTTCTCTCCGTGTCTGTGTGTAGTTTGCATGTTCTCCCTTTATCTGTGTGTAGTCTGCATGTTCTCCTCGTGTCTGTGTGTAGTTTGCATGTTCTCCCTGTGTCTGCGTGTAGTCTGCATGTTCTCACTGTGTCTGTGTGTAGTTTGCATGTTCTCCCTGTGTCTGCGTGTAGTCTGCATGTTCTCTCCGTGTCTGTGTGTAGTCTGCATGTTCTCTCCGTGTCTGCGTGTAGTTTGCATGTTCTCCCTTTATCTGCGTGTAGTCTGCATGTTCTCCTCGTGTCTGTGTGTAGTTTGCATGTTCTCCCTGTGTCTGCGTGTAGTCTGCATGTTCTCACTGTGTCTGTGTGTAGTTTGCATGTTCTCCCTGTGTCTGCGTGTAGTCTGCATGTTCTCTCCGTGTCTGTGTGTAGTTTGCATGTTCTCCCAGTGTCTGTATGGGGTGCTCTGGTTTCCCCTACCCCTAAAAACATGTTCCCCTTCCTCTCACTTAATTAGAAGTCACTTTAGAGAATAGTGTCAGCTACAGACATGTAACGTTATCTAGTTTCCACGTTTAACCCTAACCTGCACATTTGTAAACCTGTTCTGCCCTGTCAGGCGTCTTTAAGGTTCTGTTCTTTAAAATGAAACCTTTAGTGGAAGTTGAATCCTAAATGTCTCCAAACAAACACTGGCTGTAATAAGATTTTAGTCTGTAGCTGTGTGACTGTAGCTCTGCAGTTTGTTTTTAGAAATGCCTCATAGTGCATCTGTCTTTGAATTTGGATAGTTTTATTGTTAACATCCAGTTTATACATTGCAGGCAGTGAAACTTTCCCTTAAAGCATATTCTTTTCTTCCAGTTCAGTTTGATCTGAAACTTAAAATGATCTGAAACCAGAAAAACTAACATTTGAATATGAATAGACATTAAACATCAAAATATATATTAAAGTAAAAATCAAAATAAATAATTTAGTCAAGAGAATGTTAGAACTGAATCCATTATATTTAACCTGAAATTTGTTTTCTTAAACTTATCTTTAGTTTGAATATGTTGTCGTATTTCTTAAAGTTCAATTTAAAAAGTAAATCTTCCAATTATTATTTTTTTTTTTTTAAATGATCAAAACTTGATTTAGTTCCTTTTCCTGGGAAGCATTTAAGATTTTCATCTCTTACCCAAAATGGTTATTAAACAGTTGTGTAGAGCTGCAACAATTACTGGATTATTTTTTAACTATTAAATGAATCTCCAACTATTCTGATAATTGATTAATCAGTTTGAGTCATTTTTTATGATAAAATAGGTAAACCGTTGTGATGTCAGCTTGTTAAATACAGGGCTCTCAAGTTTTGAACAGAGTTCAGAGTGAGATTTTGGCCGCAGGTGTTTGGGTGAGGACGGAGTCTGATCTGACATATAATTCGTACAAATATTTTTTTTTATTTCATTCAGTTTTTCTTTATGTGTGTGTGTGCAATAATTAATAATATGCATTGTCTGGATAAAATATAATGAAATTGCCTAGGCCAAAGGTGTTCACAATGGGGGCCGGGAGGTTGTGCGGTAAAAATAAAAGGAAAGAAAAAACTACATAAAACATATTCCAAATTATTATGGGTACTGTTATAAAAATATTATGGGTAGGCCTATTATAAAATGGGTATCTTTATAAAAATATAAAACTGTCAGAGAGGCCCTGCAGCCAATTCAACATGTAGCTATAATAATAATAATAATAAAAGCAAAAGCTACCCAGTATTTCCTCTATGTTGATTTCTGCCGCCACAGTATCAGAAATAGGGCAGACACACAACAGGGTTTCCGCTATGTAGCTACATGTAGTATATAAAGTCCTAATTCCACAACTCTACAGAGCCTTGAGCTCTACTGAACTCAAGTGAACTGTCCTCCTCTCTCTCCCCTCAACTGGAACAGTGACAGGACGTCATCACTCATCAAGTCATGGCAACCAGATAAACAACAGGGCGAGTAGGCTACACTGGTCACTCAATCTCAGGCAAAGTCACAAACAGTGACGAAAATCCACACTCACTCAGCTGGTGCATGGCAGGGACTAGTGGCGCCAGCATTTTGATTGTAGGTGGGCCTCCAGAAAACTGGATGGGCCAATTAAAATAAGCCAAAAAAAAATTTATTCAGGTTCCCCCTGCATTCAGACAGCCAGACACTAATAACGTTAAGACACTACTTGCCTTGCTGGTGTGAGGTGTGGCTACGGGAGGACTTGATGGGGAGAGGGCGGCCGAGCAGGATGGTAACTCGTCACTTGTAACAGCGTTAATTAGAATGTGCTCCTCGCAGCGTTTCTTGCTGAATTTAAATGAAAACAAGCTGTTTTGCTTTGCTATACGTTTCATATTAGCTAATAGCTAGCTGTGTCTGTCTCATTGAGCTTGCTTGAAAAGCTTGCGTGCAAACATCATTCATTTCATTGGATCACTTGCTAGTGACGATGCAGCCTGTGTGGGCAGGCTTAATAGTCCATACGTGGGGTAGAAGCCGCTGATTGGCTGAGAAGCTTTCACTCAAAGCTTTCCTCGGGCTGCTTATTTGATGACATGCTAGAATTAAAATCACTCACTACTCACTATAGACCTGGATCAAAATGGGCGGGCCCGGAACTAAAATGCCCAATGGTAGTGCCGCGGGTGGTGGCAGGGCGTTCTGAACTCTATGGGGAACTCACTTGATTCCTCGACCTGTTTCACTGTTAAAAATAGCGACGCAACTTGGTGGGCGTTATCCTGGTAATTTCTCTGAGTGAGAAATACAAGGTGTGGCGTGTGAGCGTGTGAACGGGTTGAAATGCATGTGTCTTGAGAGCCCTGTAAATATCAATATGTTCTAGTTTCTTCTCTCCTCCGGGACAGGAAACTGAAGATCATTGAGTTGTGGACAAAACAATTTGAAACAAAAACATTTGAGGACGTCATCTTGGGCTTTCTGGGAAACACTGATCCACATTTTTCACCAATATCTGACATTTAAGATCTGATCTGATATCTGATCTTTGTATATTTACTATAAACGAGTATACTGATGACATTTAGTTTCCCAAACTTCCTTTTAGAGACCAAACAACTAATCTATTTATTGAGGAAATAATCCACAGACTAAGAATCAATAGTTATAATCGATAATCGATAGCAGCTATACAGAGATCAGTGGAGATGTGTTGGAGAAGAGTGAGGAATCGTTTGAATATTTAAAGTGGATGTTCTGTGTTTCAGTGGAAACATGCTGCTGATGTTAACACTTTTAGAAAACAGAGTCAGATGTTTGATGAATTTATTCAGTCTGATGTGAGAAGTTACATCACACAGGAAACTGAATGTATTCAAAGCTCCGTGAAACTGATCCGAGCACAGAGATCAGATGCATGTTAACCAGCAGAGTGACAAAACAGCTTCATCTCATTAACCTCGGTGTTATCTAACACTGATACAGTCTGTTAACTAACACTGATACAGTCTGTTAACTAACACTGATACAGTCTGATAACTAACACTGATACAGTCTGTTAACTAACACTGATACAGTCTGATAACTAACACTGATACAGTCTGATAACTAACACTGATACAGTCTGATAACTAACACTGATACAGTCTGATAACTGTTAACTAACACTGATACAGTCTAATAACTAACACTGATACAGTCTAATAACTAACACTGATACAGTCTGATAACTAACACTGATACAGTCTGATAACTAACACTGATACAGTCTGATAACTAACACTGATACAGTCTGATAACTGTTAACTAACACTTATACAGTCTGATAACTACTACTGATACAGTCTGATAACTAACACTGATACAGTCTGATAACTAACACTGATACAGTCTGATAACTACTACTGATACAGTCTGATAACTAACACTGATACAGTCTGATAACTAACACTGATACAGTCTGATAACTAACACTGATACAGTCTGATAACTAACACTGATACAGTCTGATAACTAACACTGATACAGTCTGATAACTACTACTGATACAGTCTGATAACTAACACTGATACAGTCTGATAACTAACACTGATACAGTCTGATAACTAACACTGATACAGTCTGATAACTAACACTGATACAGTCTGATAACTAACACTGATACAGTCTGATAACTAACACAGATACAATCAGCCTGGGACAACGTCAAACTTCGTAAGACACCTGCAGATGATATGATAAATGAATCTATTTAACCCAGATTTTCCACCAGGCGTCTGTGCTGAGGGCATCTGTGCTGCAGTTTTGTTCCGTCCTCCGCCAAGTGCCATACCACACCGGGAGCATCTCAGAAGTGGAGCGTCTTGACCAGAAGTGAATTTAGTAATGAAATGGGAGATGGAAATTGTAAAAAGCTTCCAGTTGTTGTTGTTACCGTTCCAGTGCTTTGCATTGAGGGGCGCAGTAGTTGATGTAGACTGGACCCATGCAGCCTGGAGATTTTCTCTGAATCAGTACACCATTTTGGCATAATGCAGATTTACCTTTTGTTTGCATACTGCATACTACATTTTGGCCAAATCAGTACATACTGCTAGTATAGTAACAGGTTTTATCTAATATGATAAGAAACAATGCCACATTTTTTCTGATTATAGTCAACAAATCTGGTATGAAGTAATTTATGCATTGGTTTGAGTCTCTGGGATTTATTGTGAGAGGTGCTGTGGAAGAATGGGATGTGGGTAACCTTTTCAGGGATATCCAATCTCTGTACGACCTGTCCGGGTTCTCAGCAGTAAGTCGGACAAAAGAGAGCTGAGCCAGAAGGCAAAGCTCTCAATCTACCGGTCAGTTTTCGTTCCTACCCTCACCTATGGTCGTGAAGGCTGGGTCATGACCAAAAGAACAAGATCCAGGGTACAAGCGGCCGAAATGGGTTTCCTCAGGAGGGTGGCTGGCGTCTCCCTTAGAGATAGGGTGAGAAGCTCAGTCATCCGTGAGGAGCTCGGAGTAGAGCCGCTGCTCCTTTGCGTCGAAAGGAGCCAGTTGAGGTGGTTCGGGCATCTGGTAAGGATGCCCCCTGGGCGCCTCCCTAGGGAGGTGTTCCAGGCACGTCCAGCTGGGAGGAGGCCTTGGGGAAGACCCAGGACTAGGTGGAGGGACGTCCAGCTGGGAGGAGGCCTCGGGGAAGACCCAGGACTAGGTGGAGGGATGTCCAGCTGGGAGGAGGTCTTGGGGAATACCCAGGACTAGGTGGAGGGATGTCCAGCTGGGAGGAGGTCTTGGGGAAGACCCAGGACTAGGTGGAGGGAGGTCCAGCTGGGAGGAGGTCTTGGGGAAGACCCAGGACTAGGTGGAGGGATGTCCAGCTGGGAGGAGGTCTTGGGGAAGACCCAGGACTAGGTGGAGGGAGGTCCAGCTGGGAGGAGGCCTTGGGGAAGACCCAGGACTAGGTGGAAGGACGTCCAGCTGGGAGGAGGCCTCGGGGAAGACCCAGGACTAGGTGGAGGGATGTCCAGCTGGGAGGAGGTCTTGGGGAATACCTCGGACTAGGAGGAGGGACGTTCAGCTGGGAGGAGGCCTCAGGGAAGACCCAGGACTAGGTGGAGGGACGTCCTGCTGGGAGGAGGCCTCGGGGAAGACCCAGGACTAGGTAGAGGCACGTCCAGCTGGGAGGAGGTCTTGGGGAAGACCCAGGACTAGATGGAGAGATGTCCAGCTGGGAGGAGGCCTAGGGGAAGACCCAGGACTAGGTGGAGGGATTATATCTCCAACCCAGCCTGGGAATGCCTCGGGATATCCCAGTTGGAGCTGGTTAATGTGGCTCGGGAAAGGAAGTTTGGGGTCCCCTACTGGAGCGTCATCCTCTTATCTGTGGTGGGGTCGCAGGGGCAAACCCACCCCGGATAAGAGGATGACGATGGACGGATGGATGGACACAGAAGTGTAATCAACCATATCAAATTAAACCTGTGAGTTGGCCTTCATTAAAGGATGAGAACACATCATTTGAGTTTTAGAAAAGCAGTGTTTGCTCCCGTCATAACTACTACGGCCACTATTCAATTCAATTCAATTCAATTTTATTTATAGTATCAAATCATAACAAGAGTTATCTCGAGACACTTTACAGATAGAGTAGGTCTAGACCACACTCTATAATTTACAAAACCCCAACAATTTCAACAATTACAGTAATTCCCTCAAGAGCAAGCAGTGTGACTGTGGCGAGGAAAAACTCCCTCTTGGGAAGAAACCTCGGACAGACCCAGACTCTTGGTAGGTGGTGTCTGACGGGCCGGTTGGGGATATGATGAACAGTAGTTAATAGTCACTAGAGGGCGCTGTTACTTGAAACCTAAATATTAAACAAAACAACTTCTGGGGGCATTTTTTAGAGGACAGTCTTGTTTGTTCTTATATGAACAGAATATTAAATATAAAGTTCTTAATGGAAGTATTTTGTAAATTTGTTAAGGAATCACTAATACTGATTTTACCTTGTTTATTTTCCTTATTAGGGTAAAGATTGTTTTTTTATTTGTAAGTTTGTAGGTTTTAATTCTGTCTGAAGTGTCGTCACTCTCAACATGTTGTTACCTTAATAAATTATGAAGTTTCCATCTCACATTACTTTGACTCGTTGGAATATTTTGACCTGGAAATCCATTCAATCGTCAGAGTTTTTATTTTCTGTGATTATTATTAAGGTGTTAAATAGAGGTCAACACAAACACAGACACACACACACACACACACACACACACTCTCTCTCTCTCTCTCTCTCTCTCTCTCTCTCTCTCTCTCTCTCTCTCAGTGGTTGTTTGTTCGTTTCATGTTTCTGTTGATGAATTTAATCATCTAGTTTTCTTCTATAAAACCACAAAACTCTGAGCTGGAAACATCAGAAAGCTGAACGACTGAACTCAGATCAGATCAACCAGAACTCAACCAGAACTCAACCAGAACCAGCCATGGAAAGAGGCAAGACATGAAGATTACTGGTTTCATAAACACTGACATCACTCATTTAATTAATTAATTTTTATTGTCCGTCTAACTGTCTGTCTGTCTAACTGTCTGTCTGTCTGTCAAACCTCTCTGTCCCCCACCTTTCTGTCTCTCAGCTGTCCTCCTGCTGTCACTGCTGTCTTTGGGCGTGTCCTCTCAGCCAATCACCGACGGCCAGCGTCTGTTCTCCATTGCTGTCAGCAGAGTTCAGCACCTCCACCTGCTCGCTCAGAGAATCTTCTCAGAATTTGTGAGTCTACGGCAGCTCGCAGGGAAAAAAACCTCATTAACTGTGTCTAACTGTGTCTGTTACTGTGTCTGTAGTCTCTCATGTCCAGCTTTACCTCCACAGCGCTGTGCAGTAAGGTCTGGATACACCACAGATGCATTCTAAGATAGGAGACTCTCCTGGTTTAATGGCATATCTTTAAACCAATCACAATGGTCTTGGGCACTAAGCTCCAGACGCAGTGAGGGTGGCTCTGCTAAATAGTCTTAGGAAGGAACTGGTTCTGGTGGAACATTTGCACCCCGTATAAGAAAACTCCTCATCCACTATTAAATTAAGTTAACTGTTGACACAATCCAGTAAGGTGAGCTATTTAAATCAGCTGATACATGGTTAAACCTCATTGGCTCTTACCAGTGGATCTCTGTGTGGACTTCATCCACAGCAATCCCACCAATCAGTCCCAAAACCTGCCAGTTAGAGAGGAGATGATCTAACATATTCTTTATAAAACCTCCCAGTTAGAGAGGAAATGATCTAACATATTCTTTATAAAACCTCCCAGTTAGAGAGGAAATGATCTAACATATTCTTTATAAAACCTCCCAGTTAGAGATGAAATTATCTAAACATATTCTTTATAAAACCTCCCAGTTAGAGAGGAAATGATCTAAGATATTCTTTATAAAATCTCCCAGTTAGAGAGGAAATGATCTAAACATATTCTTTATAAAACCTCCCAGTTAGAGAGGAAATTACCTAAACATATTCTTTATAAATCTCTACAATCATTCCCTGAAAGAACCAAGAAGGTCTGACTTGTTGCTCCATCTACATCTTCTTCATAACTTGATATTTCAGCGTGTAGCTTGCTAGCTACAAGGTTGGTGTTGTTTCCTGAAGAGAACGGAGTTTGAGAACAGAAACACACAGAGAGAGGAAGGTGGAAATTGTTCTTATTTTGATCCAGACTGTGTGTATTTGTGTGTATACTGTGTGTATTTGTGTGTTTATAACTATGTGTATAACTGTGTGTTTGTGTTTATTAGGAGAGCTCTCTGCAGACGGAGGAGCAGCGTCAACTCAACAAAATCTTCCTACAGGATTTCTGCAACTCTGATTACATCATCAGCCCCATCGACAAACACGAGACACAACGCAGCTCTGTGAGAGATTATTATTATTATTATTATTATTATTATTATTATTATTTATAGTGTCAGATCCTAACAGGAGTTATCTCAGGACACATTACAGATTGAGTAGGTCTATTCCACACTCTATCATTTACAGAGACATAACTGTTGTCTGATTGGTTCTAGGTGTTGAAGCTGTTGTCCATCTCCTATCGTTTGGTCGAGTCCTGGGAGTTTCCGAGTCGTTCTCTATCTGGAGGTTCAGTTTCCAGAAACCAGATTTCCCCCAAACTGTCGGAACTGAAGACAGGAATCCTGCTGCTCATCAAGGTAACACACACACACACACACACACACACACACACACACACACAGACACACACACACACACACACACACACACACACACACACACACACACACACACACACACACACACACACACACACACACACACACACACACACACACACACACACAACACACACACACACACACATACACACACACACACACACACACACACACACACACACACACACACACACACACACACATACAGAGACAGACACACACACACACACACATACGTACACAGACACACACACACACCAATACGCAACAGTAATGTGAGTCTGGCTGTGACTAACCATGTGACCCTGTAGATACCTGATGATTTGACTAACCATGTGACCCTGCAGGCCAGCGAGGATGGCGCCGAGCTTTTCCCCGACAGCTCGGCTCTGCAGCTGGCGCCGTATGGAAACTATTACCAAAGTCTGAGCACTGACGAGTCACTGCGCAGAACCTATGAACTGCTGGCCTGCTTCAAGAAAGACATGCACAAGGTGGGGATGGGGGGATACTTTAACAATACTGTAACTTAATACTGTAACTAAATACTGTATTGACACACAGATGCCAAGTATCCATCTGTTATTATAGGAACAAAACTTTTGAATTTAACTGTTTGGTATGAGAATAATAAAATAATTTAGCCTGGGAAAACCCTGACGAACTTCTGGCAAATTTGAGATTTGTTCTGCAAGTCCGTCTGGCCAAGAGCCCATTCAAGCCCATTTCTAATTTTTCCAAATCGAGGCACCAATCACAACCATTGAGGCGTTGATGCCGCTGTCGCTGCTACATCAACCAGATTGTTGGTCTGATTGGTTGAAGAACTATCCAATTGCGCCAAGAGGCATTTGAGCGGCATCCGTTGGTGACGCCCCTTTGGAAATGGGCTGTGAATGAAGCTTCCATAGACCCACTCTCAGTTACAGCTGAGAAGGGTCTGGGGTCAGCCAGGCTAACAATAATTGGCTGTTTGAGTCCACTAGATCAGTTTTTCTCTCAGAGCAACGCCTGGTGTTTGGCCAGTAGATTTGGTAAAATATCACGTTTTAAATTAAAAATCCAAACAGTGTTTCTCAAACCGTCTGCAGCGACTCCAATCAGTGAAGAGAACAGATGTGTTGTTTTCAATTTCAGATGTAAATTCAAACATTATTATCAAAATAGTTGGCGATTAATTTAATAGTTGACAACTAACCGATGAATCTCTGCGGCTCTGATGTTTGTGTTTTGCAGGTGGAGACGTACCTGACGGTGGCGAAATGTCGACTCTCTCCAGAAGCTAACTGCACCCTGTAGCCCCGCCCCTCCATCATGTAGCCCTGCCCCTCCATCGTGTAGCCCCGCCCCTCCACCCTCTGGCACGTAGCCCCACCCCTGTAGATGATGTCACATCCTGTGTGTTCTGTAGCCCAGGCCTCCATGTTATCTGTTGCCGCTAACTAGGATTAGCATTAGAAATTAGTGTTTCTTTGCTGATGATGAAATGTTTTCTGATGAGAACAGGAAGTGATGTCATACTGTCAACATGTGAAATAAAGCTGTGTTGCATTCAGGCGCGTCTCTGTGTCAGAATCATAAATATGGTGCTAAAAAAGTCTCCTATCAATTTGCAACTCGTGAAACACAATGCACAAATGAACAGTCCCTCCAGGAATTGCGATGTCGCAATTGCAACAATTAACGCAAATTCAGTGTGATTCGCAATTTTGACCAATCAATGCAACTTTCCTGCAAATGTGACCAATAACCGGAGTTTCCCGCAACTTCAACCAATCCCAATAGTCCCCCAGGCCAGACTTTGTATCATCATGTGACTCTGAGAGCCACTGACCAAATGGGAGTGAGAATGGGTTGACGTAACACACGCACGTCACCAAATTAATTTCCTTGTTACTGATATGAAGGCGAGATGTGTGTGACTTGAACATCTCATTTACCAACAAAGCGTACAGCGAAAGACCGTCCTGCCAACATGTAGACATTTTAACATCAATGAACGCTGTAACGTTTTTTCACTCTAGTCGCTAAAAGCTGCTGCTATTTGAATCCTGTCGGCTCTCTGCAGGGGGCTGCTGCTCAGTTCCACCCCGCGACTGATGCACACACACAGACACACTCACACACACATACACACACACACACACACACATGGTGGATGCAGGAAATACCGGAGATGAGACGACGCAATGACCTAAATTGAGCACAGTGCAAAGATAAGTTAAAGTCCAATAAATACTTCATCAAAGCGTATGAATGTGTGTCCCAGGCAAGGAGAGGACACGAGGGAAGTTGTCATCGGGATACTGACAAGAGTTGTTCCAATGTCAGTGGAGCGGCTGTGAGACACCGTAGACACCGTTCACCTCGAATAGCAATCATCATTCAGTTCGGGATGAGAACGGTGCGGGACGATGTTTGGAAGAAGTCGAAGGATGCAAGACTGTGTAAAGACATGCACATACGTTTTAAATAAGACTTGTCGAAAGAAGACCGGGAGGCACGTGCGAAGCTGTGGCCACTGGTCCAAGAAGTCAGAAAGACAGGTAAAAGACAGGTGAAAGACAGGTAAACGACGGGTAAAATACAGGTAAACGACGGGTGAAAGACAGGTAAAAGACAGGTGAAAGACAGGTGAAAGACAGGTAAACGACGGGTGAAAGACAGGTAAATGACAGGTAAAAGACAGGTAAAAGACAGGTAAAAGACAGGTGAAAGACAGGTAAAAGACAGGTGAAAGACAGGTGAAAGACAGGTAAAATACAGGTAAACGACGGGTGAAAGACAGGTAAATGACAGGTAAAAGACAGGTAAAAGACAGGTGAAAGACAGGTGAAAGACAGGTGAAAGACAGGTAAACGGACGTTCTTGAAGGAAGGATACGCTTTGATTGATAACCGGAGAGTGGACCCAAACTCAACACTTGTTTTGTTATTGTTTGAATGGCTGTCATAAATCCAGCCTACAATCATGTTTGTCAGAGAAACTTATAAATTGCTGGCACTTGTCTATGCTAATCGTCTGAATGAGGGATTATCACATATTAGTATGAGTGCCAATCAGCTTCCATGAAGGGTGGAAACATACATAATCATACCGGATTGCTACTAGACATGCTTGATTATCAAGACCTCATTGACACTGATGCTTTTAATTTATTTCTTGATTTTCTTGATATTATTTTTTTATTCATTTGATACTGTTGAACGTACCTTTTAATTTGAAATCTTAGAATTTTTAGGTTTTGGGAACAACTTATGTAAAATAATTAAGATGTTTTATACTGACATATATAGTTCTGTGTCCCTGAATCCTGGTATAACTCCTACGTTTGAAGTGCTCCGCGGTATTAGGCAAGGATGTCTGATTTCTCCCAAACTGTTTATTCTAGCCACCCAATCACTTATCATGCACAGCAATCACAACCCCAACTTACATGGGAGCTCAATATTTGATAAGGAATTTAAAATTAGTCAATTTGCAGATGACACAGCAATCCTTTTAAGGAATACATTTATGGTGGATGTTGCCCTTGGTTCAGTCTTGATTTTCTCTCAAGCTTCAGGATCAACCCTTAATATTAAAAGATGTGAGGTACTTCCCATTCACTCATCAACGGATTCCATCATCTCTTCATTCGAGGTTAAAGCTGAAGTGAAATATGTAGGAATAGTTTTATCTAAAATGCTATTAGAAGTGAAGATGTTAATTTTTCCAACCGTTTAATAGATATGAATAAGTCTTTGAGTCGCTGGCTTACCAGAGACCTCACTATCTTTGGTCTGTCTAAAACAGAAGGTATTTCCAAAGCAATTTATCCATGTCACTCCCTCTATGTTTCTCCCGGTAATGTAAGAAAGCCAATTCAATTATTTTCCAATTCCTGTGGAAAAACAAAACCAATTATATTAAGAAATCACAGCTGGTTAAAGAGTATGATATGGGTGGTATTAAAGCATTGGACTTTGAATCAATGTTTAGGACCTTTAAGATGAACTGGTTGAAAACATACCTATCACAACCAGATTCTATGTGGTTTCACATACCTAGACATCTATTTTAAAAAGTAGGAGGGCTTGATTTTCTTCTGCAATGTGATTTTGAGGTGACCAAAATTCCTGTTAAGTTATCAAACTTCCACAAACAAGTTCTCTAATATTGGAAAATGTTATTCACCCTAGCTCATATTATCATGTTCTAAGCCTTCCTTTGTTTGGTTTATAAATCACTTTAAATTGTTTTTTTCCTCCCTGAAGAAGATCAGATCTATTAAAATTGCAAGAAAAATGTGTAGTGACATTTTTGGAAACTGCTATTGTGATGAATCTCCCCTTGTGTGCCGCTCTAAACGTTAATTTTATTTTCTCTAGCCTTTTTGCTTTTGACTTGTGTATATTTAAGTAGCTCCCCCTTTTGGTTTGTTTCTTTTGCTCAGGTAATTCTTTCTTGTACATTGACATTTGTATTGTATATATGTAACGGAGTAGAATACACTTGGTTTAATTATGGCAAAAGTGGGGCAACAATGCCACCTATTGGCACGGTGGTAGTTATGACATTGTGTTTACGGAACTACACAGAGTGATGCGGGAAGCGCAGTGGTAGGTCACGTTCTCCCGCATGGTCCGGGATAATTAATAATTTTGTGAGATTTCAAATGTTCATACTTTGTATTTTACCATGTAATGTACATATATTGACGTTAGCTAACTATCTTGAGCCCAGACTATAAGCTATCTAGTCTTTAAAATGATATTTTAGAGACTTACTGATACGTACAGTGTCAGTGTTAGCCTAGCATAATCGTTTGCATCTATTCCGTGTTTTGTTCAGACTGTTATCCTGAGACCAATGCGATTGACATGCCACTGCTGTACTGTGTTACAGGTAATATCCTATGCATTTCTGTGTTAGTTTTCATATGTTTCATTGCAATTATTGTTCGTCTGCGTGAGCAGCTTTTTCTAACTGTTAAGTAGCTCACACTAGTTTGGCTAGCTCATAGTTAGTGAAGCAGCCTGTTGATTAGGTGTGTATGACGTATACCTGTGCTGTGGTTATGCTCACCTCATGTTAAATGGCGAATGGGTTTTTCAGCCTTTTTTCTATATTATAAAATGGATCACTGGGTGGTGTTTTCACCAATATAATGTCAGTACATATAGAGATATATTTGATTGTGCAAATGTGAATACAGTGTAGTCTAAGGCATTGTAATGTATTAGAATATATCAGGTAATATCCACTATACGATCACATCCAGTTATGGAACTACACAGAGTGATGCGGGAAGCGCAGTGACTGTTATCCTGAGACCAATGCGATTGACATGCCACTGCTGTACTGTGTTACAGAGCAATAAGGAAGATACGGTGCAATAAAGACCCCTGTAATCCACCTGGCTGCCTCTGATGTGTAGGAGCGACAGTAGTGTGGAGCTGCATTTCATCACATACAGTTGTGACCCGTCACATTGGTGCCGTGACCCGTCGATTTGAAGTTGGCTCTTCACCCCGGCCCGGGACCATCTTACTGGATGGCTTCTGCATTGTACTACCAGGTGGACAGTGTGTCAGCCTTGCATAACTAGTACACTTAGTTTAAGTGACCTTGCTCTTATTGAGCTGTCTTGTCATTGATGTACTTTTCTGTTTTGATTATTTCATGCTGTTTTGTTGAGTGACATTTCACAATGGCAAGGCAAGGCAAGGCAGCTTTATTTATATAGCACATTTCAGCAACAGGGCAATTCAAAGTGCTTTACATAAAACATTAAAGAGCAATTAGAAAACAATTAAAAAACAATAATAAACAACTTAAAAACATTAAAAGACAAGAATAAAATTGATAGTGCAGTATAATAATAAAAGTTACAGTGCAGTATAAGAAATAAAAGTTAATAAAATAGATTATTTAAAGAAAAGCAACATCAAAAAGATAGGTCTTTAGCTTAGATTTAAAAGAACTGAGAGTTGCAGCGGACCTACAGGTTTCTGGGAGTTTGTTCCAGATATGTGGAGCATAAAAACTGAACGCTGCTTCCCCCTGTTTAGTTCTGACTCTGGGGACAACAAGTAGACCTGTCCCAGACGACCTGAGAGGTCTGGGTGGGTCATAATGTAGTAACAGATCAGAAATGTATTTTGGCCCTAAACCGTTTAGTGATTTATAAACCAGTAAAGGTATTTTGAAATCAATTTTTTGAGGCACTGGAAGCCAGTGTAGAGACTTCAGTACTGGAGTGATGTGATCCACTTTCTTGGTTTTAGTGAGGACTCGAGCAGCAGCGTTTTGAATCAGCTGCAGCTGTCTGATTGATTTTTTAGGGAGACCTGTAAAGACACCGTTACAGTAGTCAAGTCTACTGAAGATAAAAGCATGGACAAGTTTTTCCAGATCCTGCTGAGACATAAGCCCTTTAACCTTTGATATATTTTTAAGGTGATAATAGGCTGATTTTTTTAATTATGTTAATGTGGCTTTTAAAATTTAGGTCTGAGTCCATGACTACACCAAGATTTCTTGCTTTGTCTGTTGTTTTTAACATTGTCGTTTGAAGCTGAGCGCTGACTTTCAATCGTTCCTCTTTTGCTCCAAAAACAACCACCTCCGTTTTTTCTTCATTTAATTTAAGAAAGTTCTGGCACATCCAATCACTAATCTGTTCAATGCACATATTTAATTGTTGTATTGGGCTATAGTTCCCTGGCGATAAGGTTATGTAAATTTGTGTGTCATCCGCATAACTATGGTAACTTATTTTGTTGTTTTCCATAATCTGAGAGAGTGGAAGCATGTAGATGTTGAACAGAAGAGGCCCCAGAACTGAGCCTTGGGGAACTCCGCACGTCATATTTGTATGCTCAGATGTATAATTACCTATAGACACAGTTAAATAGGATTCAAACCACTTTAGTACTGAGCCAGAAAGACCAACCCAGTTTTCCAATCGGTCAAGCAATATGTCATGGTCTACCGTATCAAATGCAGCACTGAGATCAAGTAATACTAAGACTGAAATTTTGCCACTATCTGTGTTTAAGTGGATGTCATTAAAGACTTTAACAAGAGCTGTCTCAGTGCTGTGGTGTGGTCGAAAACCTGACTGGAAGGCATCAAAACTGTTGTTTAGTGATAAGAAAAGGTTGAGTTGTTGAAAAACCACTTTTTCTATGATTTTACTTAAAAATGGAAGGTTTGAAATTGGCCTATAGTTGCTCATTAGTGTCATGTCTAGATTGTTCTTTTTTTAGAGTGGCTTGATGACTGCAGTTTTCAGGGCCTGTGGGAAGATACCTGAGAGCAGAGATGTGTTTACAATCTGTAGAAGATCAGAAGCCAAACAATTCAAACATTTTTGAAAACACCCGTTGGTAGAATATCAAGGCAACAGGAGGAGGTTTTCAGATGTTGTATTATGTCCTCCAGGTTTTTAAGGTTGATCGTATGAAATTGTGTCATGTTGGAATTTGTTTTGCGTGCACACTGTGACAACACATATCCTGTACTTGATATGGAAGCACTGACTGTTTGTCTAATTTTCTGAATTTTGTCTGTGAAGAAGGAGGCAAAGTCATTGCAAGCCTTGGTAGACAACAGTTCAGATGCTACTGGTACTGGAGGGTTTGTTAATCTATCAACAGTAGCAAACAAAGCACGTGAATTATTATTGTTAATGTCAGAGAAAAAGGACCGCCTTGCATTCCTTGGTTCCAGATTATAAATGCGAAGTCTCTCTTTATAAGTGTTATAATGGACCTGGAGATTAGATTTTCGCCAACTGCGTTCAGCTTTTCGACACTCTCTTTTTTCTGTTCTCACAACTATAAAATTTCTCCATGGAGATCTTTCCTTACCAGAGACAGTTTTGACCTTAGTGGGAGCAATAGCATCAATAACATTCGTAATTTTAATGTTGAAATTATCTACAAGCTCAGTGACTGAGGCCCTAGTGAGAGTGGGTGTAGACAAGAAAAGCTGAACGAATGATTCAATGGTGTTTTCAGTGATATACCGTTTTCTGATTAATTTTGTTTGAGCACTTTTGGGCAGAGAGATAGTGCCGTTAAAGAAAACACAGGAATGATCAGAGAGAGCAACATCAGTCACCACAACCTTGGAAATGTTCAGACCCTTGGAGATAATCAAGTGCAGAGTGTGCCCCTTATTGTGCGTGGGCTGTGTCACATGCTGAGTAAGTCCATAGCTCTCAAAAACACAACACAGTTCTTTGGTCCCTCGGTCCTGGGGGTTGTCAACATGAATGTTGAAATCACCAGCAATAATTACACGGTCAAAGTTAATACAGATTATAGACAACAGTTCAGTAAAGTCGTCAAAGAAGGATGCACAGTATTTAGGTGGCCTGTAGATATTTAGAAGTAGAGCTTGAGGGGAGGATCTTAGCTGAAGAGCCACATATTCAAAAGAAGCAAAATTTCCGTAAGATATTTGCGTACATTGGAATGAGACATTAAACAAAATGGCGACTCCACCTCCTTTCTTATTCACTCTATTCTCACTCATAAAACTGAAGTTAGGGGGGGCTGACTCAATGAGAACAGCAGCACTGTTATTATGGTCCAACCAGGTTTCAGTTAAAAACATAAAATCAAGATTGTGGTTGATAATAAAATCATTGATTAAAAATGATTTTCCCGCCAAAGACCTAACGTTTAGTAGGGCTAGTGTTAGTGCGTTTTCATTTTTTGGGACAGACTGTGGCTGACGAGGAATGGATGCTAAATTTGCAAAGTTTGCAGTTCCGTGCTTATTCACCATTCTTTTTCTATTACCTATCACAACATAAATTGTGGAAGAATCTAATACGTAGGGCCCAGGCTTGTCTTGGAAAAAGTCATGAGTGCTACTAGGCATGCAGCCTGGACCCGGCCCATATCAGTTAATGCTTGCTGCATTTTGCACAAAAGCATCCTTATCATATTGGGGAGAAGGAATTAACTGCCGTCCTTGAGGGGGCAGAGGTGCCTGGCGTTTTACGATGGGAGAAGGAAGGGGGGGCATACTTGGTTCCAGCATTTACCAGCTGCTTCATCTGGTCAGTGAACTCCAACATGGGGATGGGGGAAAGAGGGGAGAGCGACGTATCCTTAAAGAGGTCCTCAAAGCTTTCGTGGTTGTCAAAGGGGTTTGAGGAGTGGTGGACGGGTGAGAAGGGGGGTTGAGATTTCTCATCTCCGCTCTGTGGTCTCCCATGGTCAAATCTTTGCTCAGGTGGGGGCTGTGGTGGCCCACTGCCGCACGTTGTTGTGTTTTCCTCTTGTTTTGGTTCATCTTGTCTCGTGTCCTTGGCCAAGGGAGCAGATGTGTGGTGCAGAAAGTAAAGTAGGCTAGAGGTGAACAGCTTTACTCCTGGCTTGTTAAGGAATAGTCCATCTGCTTTAAAAAGATGTCTGCAGCCACAGAAAATGTTAAAATTGTCAATGAACTGCATAGAATGGTTGTTGGTACATGCAGTTGAAAGCCATCTGTTCAGTGCCAACAGTCTGCCGAAACTCTCAGCTCCTCCTCTGACTGGCGGTATAGGGCCACTGACAAACACCTTTGCGTTTAGGGAGCTGACTGTGTTCAGCAGATTCATAAAGTCACGATTCAGCACTTCAGACTTTTGCTTTACAACATCATTTGACCCTATATGCAGTATAATGTTCTTCACAGTTGGGTGTGCTGCTACGATATCTGGGATTCTTTGGGCCAAGTCAGACACCATGTCTTTGGGAAAACAGAGTATTTTGGTGTTTTTACTGCTTTTTATATCTTTCACAGCAGAGTCACCCACAATCAGAGTTTGGGGCCCAGTCATTAGCTTTCCCTGTAGCTTTTTACTTTTAGAATTGCTCTCAGTCCTTACCCTGCTGTGTGACGATGAGACGTAATCCAGGTCATGTCCAGGGTCCTGCAGCAGAGGAGCAAATCTGTTCTTCACCTGCACACTCAGTTGTTGGGGAGGCATTTTGTTGCTGATTTTCCCTTTTGCAGCTGTCCACGACTGTGTCCTACTAAGTACAGGGGTTGAAGAGGCGCTCTGCCTGGGTGGTAATGCAGGCCAGCCGGACGTATCACAAATCTCAGGGCCATGTGTCCTGCCCGTTAGTCGTCCTCCCATTTCCCAGGAAAATGATTTACTCTTAGGCTTTGCACCAAAAGAGTTACAGGGAGGACTACCACTTGTTGATTTATTATCCGTTCCACAGCCCTCCTGTTTCTTTGTGGTCTTGCTGGTGCTAGTTAGCCGTGTGTTAGCATGCTTTTGTCCATTGTTTTGGGTCACTGGTAAAGTGATGTCATTTCCACATGATCCGTTCACTTCCATATTTACTTCTAACCGGTAAATTTTGGTTTCCAGAACTGCAATCTTCTGAAGGAGTTTGTAGTAGTCCTCTATGGAGCTACATTCCAGGGAGTTTCAGTACGCCTTTTACTGGAGGTATTGGTAGAGGTAGGGGGACCCCTATGGTGTTGCACTTTAACAGTCCTATTCAGGGGGGTGACGTTCATGTGGTAGGGAATAGGCCAGACACGGCAGAGGCCCCTTCAGTTAGTGGGGACAGGGTTCCTCTTCAGAGCCACCACACTGAACTTGCACCAAGCTCGCAGGTTACTGTCACACCCACACCACAACCTATCTTGCAGTCACCTGATGTAGTCAGTCAGATGAGTGAGATAATAAGACATGTTGGTCAGCAGCTAGCAGATAGTATAGTTGCACGCCTCAGCCCAACACATAGTGTGCCCACACCGAGCACTTCAGTTCCACATGACACACCCACTAACACATCCACGCAGAGTCTGGACCTGTCACGAGTTCAGCTAGTGCCTCACAGGAAGGTGAATGAGCCTCCAACCTTCAAAGGGGATGGCACGGACACTGTAGATATGCATGAGTGGGAGGACCTGATGAGGAACTACGTGAAGAGGATGGATGTCAGAACGGAGCAACAGGCGGAGGAAATACTCATCCACCTCAGGGGTAGGGCAAAAGATGTTGTTAAATTCGGAATGAGGAACAGTGGCATTGATGTGACCCGGTACCCAGACGCCATCTATGGTCTTCTCCGTAAACGTTTTGCTGCTGTCCCCTGTTCACCTCTCCCCTAGCAGACTTTTACACTACACTGCCGAGGAGTAATGAGGATGCGTACGACTACTGGCTGAGGCTCAACCAGGCTGCAGACGTTGCTGCTGATCGCCTCAAAGAGCAAGGCAAGGAACTGGACTGCCCGAGCCTAGAAGTGACGCGTATGTTTATCGAGAACTGTCCCTCCAAAGAGCTCGCCATAACATTCAGGTCAAAGACAATTGACAAGTGGTCTGCGGTGGAGGTCCAGGACGTGCTGGATGCGTACCACTCAGAGATGGGTTCGAAGAGTCCTGCTACTGCTGCTGTGAGTAGGAAGCCCAGCGAGAATGTGTACGTAAACAAAGTCGAAATGCTTCACACTGCAGTGCCTCCACCTGACACTTCAGACTCTCACACAGCCAAGACGACAGACCTTGCTGCTCTTGAACGTGTCATCACCATGCTGGAGAAAGTTCTACTAGAGAGATCTGCTCCGAATAGGGCCAGTACCTCTAGACAGCCTAGGTCGAAACCCCCCAGGATTGAGGGTCTGAATAACCTGCGGTGATGCTGCCCACTCTGCTCTCACTCATTGCCGTGACAAGAAACTCTGCTTTCAGTGCTATTCACCTGATCACTCCAGACGCAGCTGCCCTGTACAGACAATGTCCACTACACCTGCACAGTTGGGAAACTAGTGGGTCTGCATCCAGGGGAGGACGATGCAGATCCTATTAGTGTACCTCCCAGTAGTGATATGGAGGATTTTGAGTCAGTGTTCGAGTCATTCAGTTCCACAGCAGCCCCAGGCAAAACTGTTATATTTCAAGACACACAAAGAATCCAGAAGTCAGACAGTTTGTTCTATACCACTGTCACTGCAGGAAATGTTGCTCCGAAGGCGTTACTGAGACGTTACTCTGCAGACGATGTCGTCATTATTGGATGTGGTGGTCACCAGGTCACGCCTTCAGCCGTATGTGATGTGGAAGTAGTGGTGTATGATTGCAAGATGGTTGTTCCTATGTTTGTGGTGCCTGGTCAGACTGACGATGTTATCCTGGGCAGCAACGCCATCAAGAAGATTCTTCAACTGATGAGGAAGACTGACAGCTATTGGCGACTCATGTCAGAGCCCAGCAGTGTTTCTGATGAAGACTGTCATCGCTTCTTCTCCCTTCTTTCCAACACAGAGAGATGGAGAGGTGAAACAGTGCTTGACAAGGTTGGCACACTGAAGTTACAACGGTGTGTGACGCCACCACCAAGTGAACATCTTGTGTGGGGTAAGCTTCCTGCTTCAGCACCAATGTCAGTTGGCAGTGCAGTGATAGTCGAACCAACTCAATCAAGATGCAGATCCAGGAAAGTACTGGTTGGTAGACTCGTTACACCAATGTGGGGCGATCGATGGCTGCCCATGAAGGGCATCAACCCTTCCAGTGAGCCCATAGTGCTGAGGAGAAACACTAAGCTGGCAGATGTGTTTCCCTGCATCGCCGTGGAGGATATGTCTCAGTCTGGCCACATCCAAGTCCACTCTCAATCCCTGACTGATGCCACGACGACAAGGACCAGGGAGGTTGTCAGAAGGGCATTAGACGAGCTTGGCCTACAAGATCTGGACTTGGATGCGTGTGCTGTCTCTGACGTGTGGATAGACAAACTTTCACAGATCATTGAGAGACATGAGTCAATTTTCTCACGGGACAAGATGGACTGTGGAGAGGCGTCTGACTTCGTGCACAAGATACATCTGGTGGATGAGAGGCCATTCCGCCTGCCTTACCGCAGAGTGCCGCCAAGCCACTATGAGACGCTAAGAACAGCTCTCAATGACATGGAGGAAAAAGGCATCATTCGTAAATCCTACAGCGAGTACGCATCACCACTGGTTCTCGTCTGGAAGAAAAATGGGGATCTGCGCATCTGCACAGACTTCAGGTGGCTTAATGCTAGGACAGTGAAAGATGCACACCCTCTGCCTCATCAGGCTGATGCTCTCGCTGCACTCGGGGGAAATGCCTTCTTCTCCACCATGGATCTTACCTCTGGATTTTACAATGTGCCTCTGCACGAAAACCACAGACGGTACACTGCCTTTTCTTCCCCTTTTGGCCTGCATGAGTACAACCGGATGCCTCAAGGTCTGTCTAACAGTCCAGCTACATTCATGCGAATGATGCTTTCCATCTTCGGAGATGAGAATTTCACCAGCCTCTTGTGTTACTTGGATGATCTCATGGTCTTCGGCCCAACTGAGCAGATAGCACTTGAGCATCTGGAGATGGTGTTTTCTCGCTTGAAGAACCATAACCTCAAGTTGGCACCGAAAAAGTGTCACTTTCTGCGGAGATCTGTAAAGTTCCTTGGCCATGTCATTTCTGAGTCAGGAGTGCAGACGGATCCTGGCAAGGTTGCAGCCATTAGCCGGGTGCAAGTGTCTGACCTGATGGACAGTGACGGTGTCACTCCTTCGCAGAAGAAGATTCGGTCCTTCTTGGGGATGGTGCTGTACTATCAGCATTTCATCGAAGATTGCTCCACTAAAGCCAGGCCCCTTTTCAAGCTCCTCTCAGAACAAAGGACTGGGGTGAAAGCCCAACGAGGGAGGAAGCCCAGAAATAATCTCTCTGGTCACGTGAAGCTGTCGGCAGAGGATTGGACAACCGAGTGTCAGGGTGCTTTTGACACTTTGAAGCACGATCTATCGCACAGTGTGACCTTGGCCCATCCTGACTTCGGGAAGCCCTTCATTCTTGCTGTGGACGCTTCTTTTGATGGCATTGGAGCTGTCCTTTCCCAGCTTCAGCCTGGTGAGAAAATTGCGAGGCCAGTCGCCTTCGCCAGCAAAACACTGTCACGGGCTCAGTTGAACTACCCGGCCCACAGGCTAGAATTTCTCGCTTTGAAGTGGGCCATTTGTGACAAGTTCTCCCACTGGCTCAAAGGAAGGCATTTCACTGCATGGTCTGACAACAACCCCTTAACCTACATTCTAACAAAGCCCAGGCTGGATGCGTGCGAACAAAGATGGGTGGCGAAGCTTGCGGCATATGACTTTGACCTAAAGTATGTCCCAGGGCCAAAGAACACCGTCGCTGATGCACTGAGCTGTGAGCCTTTTGTCCGGTCCAGCGTAAGCCATCGCCTGGTGAAAGAACCTTACCTGTCTTTGTTGGATGAGGTCAATGGAGTTGTTACTGGGACAGTACAGGATGACTTCCGACTGACCACCAACTGTCAAGCTGTCCAAACCGCTGAAAGCCATGCTGATGGAGACCTTGGTCCAGAACAAGATTTCTGTCCGCCATCTAGAGGTGCCATCTGCGCTGAGGAAGTGTTGGCAGTCTTGGATGCCCATCGCGCTGGTGGTGTCTCTCAAATGTCTGGCGCAAGCCCTAAGTCGCTGCAACTACCTGAGGAAGACCCATCCATTGTCCTCCCACACAGTCAGTTGACCAATCTACAGCGGCAGGATGCTGCAGTGAGCAGAGTTCTCTTCTATGTTCAGCGGCAGGAGGCCGAACGCACATTAACGGGCGACAGAGTCGGGCTGTGTACTCAGGCTGTTGAAGCACTGGGAGAAGCTGAAGGTGCGCAATGGAATTCTCTACAGAGTGAAGAGTGACCGTCGCATGAACAGAAAGATCTTTCAGTTTGTCATACCAGAGTCTCTGAAACGACAAGTCCTGCACAGTGTTCACGATGCAGCTGGTCACCAGGGCCGTTCAAGGACTCTCTCTCTGGCCAGTGCACGATTCTTCTGGCCAGGCATGGAGAAGGATATTGTGAGGCATGTGAAGCACTGCCAGAGGTGCATCTTAGGGAAGACTCCTAAACCAGCTGCTCGAGCCCCTCTTGAGATCATTCGCACTTCAGCTCCTATGGAGCTAGTGTGCATTGATTTTTGGACAGCGGAGTCAAGTGATAAGAGAACTACTGATGTCCTTGTTGTTACAGACCATTTCTCCAAGCTGGCTCTCGCCTTTCCCTGTAGAAACCAATCTGCGAAACAAGTTGCCCGCTGCTTATGGGACAAGTTTTTCTGCATCTACGGGTTCCCCAAAAGGATCCATTCAGATCAGGGGGCCAACTTTGAGAGCAGGCTCATCAAAGATCTACTTGAAATGGCAGGTGTGCATAAGTCCCATACAACACCATATCATCCCATGGGCAACGGCATCACAGAAAGATTTAACAGAACCCTTGGGGGCATGATACGGACTCTTCCCCCAAAGTGCAAATCCAAGTGGCCGCAGATGCTCCAGATGTTGACCTTCTGCTATAACTGCACGGTGCACGAGACCACAGGCTTTGCGCCATTTTACTTGATGTTTGGGCGGATCCCGCGCTTGCCTGTCGATGTCATGTTCCATCATGTCCTGGAGGATGCTGACGTCGTCAGCCACCATGAGTTTGTACACCATCTGAGGAGAGATCTCTCTGAGGCTGCGCAGATTGCTCAGCAGCATGCCTGTCAAGTGTTTTGTAGCTGTGAGGTGCCCACACTTGAAAAGGACCAGACTTGGGATTTCACTCAGAAGAATGTTTATTCTTTTCCTTTTATCAGTTGATACAATGATGCAACAGGATCAGGAAACAGGTGAAAACCGCTAGCCCGTTACGATCAAAAGTCCCAGTTCCTCACAGTAAAAGAGTTTGTACTTCTGCCGTCCTCTTTGTCCGTCTTCCCCTCACAGTGAACTAATGCCTATTTAAGCCACTGACTAAGCAAGAGCTCCTAATTACCCTAATTCAGTTCACCTGGTTGAGCCTGCACCAGAGTGCGTGCACAGCCACTAGAGGGCTGTTACGCAGAGCATGCTCAGGGGAGGCGGCAAGCAGCAGACAGAAATGACAGGTACACAGAAGACAGCCACACCTCCGCCAGATTAGCGCGACACCTCCCACTCGATCTTTTCCGTGGCAATGCCCGGAAAGATCGCACTCTCAAATGGTCTGGTCTTCGCCCTGATTTTCCACCGGTACAAGGACCACAAGGCGCCGGACATCCCGATGCAGAATGGTACTCAATTCGGGATCTTTGGCACCCAATCTTGGATCTCTCACCGAAACGCTGGAGTTCAGAGAGACCCTCACATAAACATCTCGGACAACACTTCTGGAATCAGGATTCACGCCGACGACTCTCGCAAGTCTGAACTGCCCTCTCAGAGCGTTTTGGTCGCAGAGCCACACTATGTCTCCAATGGCAACGTTCCTTTCAGCAGTATGCCACTTACTGCGAATGAACAGGTTCGGGCCAGCAAGCTGGCTCCAGGACTTCCAAAAGTTGTTGACTATACTTTGAACTTCTCTGAGTCTTTTGAACGGATACATGGTGTAGTCGACAGCTTTGAAGTCTCCACCTTGTGTGGCTCGCCCAAGCAACAGGTTGTTTGGCGTGATATACTGGATGCGCTCTTCTCGGCTCTGCACTCTGGCGTCGATCGGTCTCTCGTTAGCAAGATTAGCAGCTAGCTGGAGCACAGTCAGGAACTCACTGAAGGTAAGGCCTTCTACATTCCCAAGACTTTGGAGAGCTCTCTTCGTGACTCTGACAGCAGCTTCGGCAGCCCCATTTCGGTGAGGTGAATCTGCGGGAGAATTTTCCACGTCCAGGTGGTCTCATTTCTGGCAGCATACTCTTCAAGCGATTCCTTGTTCTGTTGATTCAGGTAAGTGTACATTTTTCTCTAGGACAGTCTTTGCTCCAACAAAGTTTGTACCAGGATCAGACCAGATTTTACGGGATGGCCTCGGACAGCGGTGAACCTCTGGTAGGTAAGCAAAAAGCTCTCTGTTGACAATGTGTTTGCCAACTCGACATGGATCGCTCGGCTGGACATACAGCAAAATCTGACGCCCCATACTTTCATAGTTACTCTCTTCTTGACATCATCCTTCACATGATAAGGTCCAAACAAGTCAACGGACGTAAACTCGAATGGCGCAGCAGGACTTGACCTCTCTTCAGGTAAGTTTCCCATTATCTGCTTGCAGGTTCTTCCTCTTGCCTTCCTGCAGACGATGCACTTGTCAACGACTTTTCGGGCAATAATTCTTCCTCTTATGACCCACGCCTTCTTCTTCATCCGCAACAGAGTTCCTGCCACCCCGTCATGTCCCTCGCTGTGTGCTTCTCTGGCTAGCAGGGTGGATAACCAAGTTTGGAATGGTAAAAGAGGAACAGCTCCGCGGTCTTCTCCGAAGGTCTGGACTCTGCCACCACAGACCAGAAGTCCACTTGTCTGGTCCCTGTAGACGACTAGTCGGTCTATTGTGGTGCTTGGGAAATTGACGCCCTCTTGTGCTGCTAGACAAAGGTCCCGAAACACGTCTCGTCTCTCGCCGACTGTAAGAACCCCCAAGGAAGATACTGCCTCCCACTTTTCTTTATCTCTGATTTTGGCGCTCAGGAACTTTTTAGCTCCTCTCCAGATCCACGCCACAGTCCCGACCAACCTTCTCAGATTGCTGAAGCGCCTTATATCGACGAGCTGCCGAATTGCTCCTCCTGGCGGTGGTCTTCTAGACTCCACCCGGGCCAGATCGTATGCTGGATCTTGCGCTGTCTTCAGGTGACTTCTAGTAAGTACCGCTACAAATGCCTTTTTCTGGATCTTTGTGACCTTGTCTCGAGCCTGGGCTGAGACGTCTTCAGCGGATTTCTTTGGCCACTCATCGTCAGGCAGTCGAAGGAACTTTGGACCCGACTGCCACTCGGAGTCCTCGGTTAGGGCATCTGGATTGGACCCTCTGGTGATGATGTCTGCAATGTTTGCTAGCCCTGGAATCCACCACCAGTCCTGGACGTCGGTGCTGCTCTGAATCTCGCCAACACGGTTTGCGAAAAAGGTCTGGTAACCATAACTCTCACGCTGTATTGCGCCCAGGACGGTCTGACTGTCGACAAGATGGTACCATTTCTCGACCTGGAGTCGGCAGTGTCTCTGGAAGTAGGTCTTGAGCCAGGCTGCAAATATGGCTCCACACATCTCAGCTTTCACAGGATCTCCTCTGTGGTCGAGAGGGGTCAGCTTGGCTTTGGATTCGACCAATCTCACAACTACACCATGGCTACAGCTCCATCGAAGATACATCACCGCTCCATATGCTTTTTCACTGCCATCAGAGAATGTGATGGCACTGGGCTTTGCACAGTGATCTGGCGGAGTCAGGGATCTGGAGAAGCGAAGTCGGCTCAGGTCAGCATATTCTTCTAAAAGCTTTATAGCGTCTTCCCGGAGACCTTCAGACAAGGCAGCGTCCCACGTGTCTTCTGAGCAGTACTTTACTTTGGCTTCTTGAAAAGCTCTTCTAACCAGAATGGCACCCTTTTGCTTGACAGGAGTCACCAGGCCGAGTGGGTCGTACAGGCCAGAGACTTGGCTTAGAAGCTCTCTTCTCGTGAGTGGATCGGGAGTTTGATTTCTAACTTCTTCTCTCACCAGGTCTTGACCAAGGCGCATCTTCCTCTTCTTTGAAAAGTTCACTGCAACCATGACATGAAGCTTGTCATCATCCATGGTATAACCAAGGCCAAGGGCTTTGTTGTCATCTTCCATCAGCTGGTTAGGCAGGATCATAGTCTTTGGCTCTTTTTTGAGTCTCTCACTCTTGGGATCTTTCCTCCCACCTCGAAAAGAGTAGACCCAGGGCTTCATGTAGAATCCTCCAGCTTTCAGGATGTGCTCAATGTTGGTTGTGAGGCATTTCAGATGATCAAGGTTGTTGTGAGAAGTCAGAATGTCGTCAACATAGGCATCCTCTTCCAGCACGCGTCTCTCTTCTTTGAACTGACTGAACAAAGGCAAGTTTGCAGTCTCTCGCATGGCAACTTGGGCTATGCAACCGGCAGGTTTATCTCCAATGTTGACTCTTGTAATGGCATATTCTTTTATCTCAGCATCTTCACTGTCACGCCACAAGAATCTGTGCAGGTGGACCTCTCGATCTTCCAGCCAGACGGAGTTATACATCTTGCGGATGTCACCAAGGGCAGCATAGACTCCAGTTCGAACCTAAGGAGGACAGCTCTGATCGGATTCAGGACGCCAGGACCTTTGATGAGGATGTCGTTCAGACTGAGACCTCTGTACTTTTGGCTGCTGTTCCACACTAGTCTCACTGGGGTGGAGGCTGAGTGTGGATTTGGCGCGATGAGATGGCTTATGTACCACACTGGCCCGGTCCAACTCTGCAGGACGTCTTCAGACAGCTCTATTGCAGCTTTGTTGTTCACCATCTCATGAACTTGCGCAGTATAGGCTGCCTTCCACTCAAGTTCTTTCGACAGCTGCTTCTCAGTTCTGAGGAATGTTGCTTCTACTGCTCTCTTGTTGTTTGGTAGAGTTGTTGGATCTTCTGCCCACGGATACCTTGCATGCCAGTGTGGTTCAGCACTGTGATCATCTCCAGTTGTATACGTCAAGCCATTTCTCACGATCTCCATCTCCCTTTCTTCTGCGAAATTTCATTTCTTTACCCCCTGGCTGGCAGTTCCCGCAGCGACACCCTCCACATCTCGGCTGGCAGGCGGCTCCAATACTTTCCCACCTCCACCACTTCAGAAAGTCCCTGCTGCTGGTGGCTGTGCTCGACTGGGCTTCAGAGTGATCTGGATACTGGCAGAAAGCTGGGTGTCTTACAGACTCTCGATACTTCACTGCTGCAGTTCTCATCGATCTCGCAAAGTGAGTCTTGGACATATGGGCCTTCAGGATGACTTCCTCGAAGAGATCTGGATGCATGCCCCCGACTGTCTTGCCGAGTGGACCGTCCCAGAGCACCAAGTCGCCAATAGAGCGGACTTTTTGTGGCACGAGCTGGCCTTCCTTGTGGCTGATCAAAAGCTGGATCTCTCTGGGTCTAATGAGGTCTTTGAGGGGAACATCAGGAAAGATCTTCTGCAACTTATTAGGTGGAACATGTCTTTGCACTTCTGCAATCTTGTCAAGTCCGTAGCAGATCAGTTGGTGAGACTTGAGGGTCCCTCTTAACGTGCTGATACGAATCTTGAGGATGTAGCGCTTGGTTGCTACAGACACCTTCATCCCTCCGACGCCATGGACGACCAATGTGACATCTTCACTGCGGAGGTTCAGTTTGCTTGCAGCTTCATGAGTTATATAATTTGTGTCAGACGCCAGATCAATAAGTGTCCCGATCCGTCGCCCGTCATTGGCGCTGACGTCAAGGAGCATCAGAATCACAGGGTACTCATGCAAACCAGTCTCTTCTATAAGGGCTCTCCTCGCTGCAATGGAGTTGCACGCTCGTGTTGCAATGTTACAGAAGGCATCGTGACCCTGCTGCGCTAGCTCAGGTGGAAGTTTAGAGAGGAATTCTTCCTGGACCTCAGTGCATCTTCTCCCATCAGCTCTCACTGGACCAAACTTGGGTCTCTGGGACAGAAGTCTAGGCAAGGGACAGAGAAGGTAGTGGTGTTGGTCTCTGCACTCTGGATTCCCACACAGGTAAGTCGTCTGTCTGCAGGGTTCATCGTGGACTTCCAGGCACCTCTTGCAGGCTCCGAGCTGTCGCACTGCGTCACTCTTCTCCTGAAGCTTTGTGGTAGTTCTAAATCTCCTGCAGATGTAGAGTTTCCTCTTGTGCTTCGGGTCTCCACAAATAATGCAGCCTGTTGATCCACTGCTGGCGTTGGCTGCCTTTGTTCGAGCATACTTTGTTTGAAACTTGGTCTTCTCCTTGGCACGGTCGATATCTCTCAGCTGCTCTAACTGCTCATAGATGGACTCCTGGGATTGAAGATATGCAAGTAGCTTGTCAAAGCGGTTCTGGTGGCTCACAGCATTGTTCAGGTCAGCAGCGTGGGTAAGCCAGTCTTTCTTGAGGGACCCCGGCAATTTACTCTCAATCGGTTTTATTACCAGTGGGTTCTTTATGGCATCTGCACTGCTCAATTCATTCAGATCATAGAGGGCTTTTCCAACTTCTTGGATGAGCTCTACGATTCTCATTTCCACGAACAGGTGGGATAGCGTTTAGCTCTTCAATAATCTCGATGGCGATACTGGCTTGGTTCCCATAACGGTTCTCCAAAACTCTAAAGATCTCGTCTGCTGAGGTGTAAGTAGACAGGCGTAGATCTTTGGCCACTCTTTCATCGAGGCTGTCCAGCAGTTGGAATTTCTTCACTTCCCTGGACCCGGTTGGTTCGCCTTGCTTCTGCAGAGCCTCCCATTCCTTCCTCCATCTGTAGTACTCACGCTGACTGCCAGTAAACTTCGGTAAAGCTGTGGCTCTGAGCTTTATGGCAGCGACAGGGGGTGCTCTTTGGGCTGTGGCAGGTAACCTGTCGGTGTCCTCTTTAATCTTTGCTGCTATCATCAGGGTGGCCTTCCCTGACACCAGTTTAGGAAGGAGGGTTTCTAGCTTTGTTAGGCGACAATTGAAGTCTTGCTTCTCGGGTTGTGGAGCCCAATGGTTCCAGGCTTTGTGCGCTTCCTTGGCTTTATGTACCAACCCCTTTAAGTGGTGGAGCATAAAGTCATATGCCTCCAGGGGGGTTTCAGGCTCGATGGAAGAAACAGTCTCGCACTCTGCCTCAGCAGTGTTTAGAGCAAGGGTCAGCTCCCTCTCTCCAAATGTGGCCCACAATGTCTCTTTGATTAGGTGCTTTACCTCCTTTAACTTCTGCTCACACTCTCCCTCTGCCCTGCTGAGGTCGGCTCTCTGCTGGTCGCTTAACTCAGGTACGCCCTCTTCTTCGGTCTCTTTGTACTGCGCAATGTAAGCAGCCTCAATCTCCTCATTTACATCCATCACTTTGGATCCCTCCACTGTGACTCTTTTGAAGCTATTTTCTAGCTCCTCCAGAGACATCTCCATATGGGTCCTCCTTATATAGTTGGTAAGTCGGGAAAAAAGTCTCTTTGCTGTGGTTCGCTCAATTTTCAACTCTTCGAGTGACTTGGACTCGGCCATGTTGCTTTCCTGGCTGTTGGACAAACAGGTGGACGGACGGGTGGACAGCAGATAGTTGGCTTGCCTCCAGGCCCCCAGGTGGAAATCTTCCCCTCTTGTGGCAGGCTTTTTGTGGAGTCTTCTCTGATGCCACGGTTTTCACTGTCAAGTGTTTTGTAGCTGTGAGGTGCCCACACTTGAAAAGGACCAGACTTGGGATTTCACTCAGAAGAATGTTTATTCTTTTCCTTTTATCAGTTGATACAATGATGCAACAGGATCAGGAAACAGGTGAAAACCGCTAGCCCGTTACGATCAAAAGTCCTAGTTCCTCACAGTAAAAGAGTTTGTACTTCTGCCGTCCTCTTTGTCCGTCTTCCCCTCACAGTGAACTAATGCCTATTTAAGCCACTGACTAAGCAAGAGCTCCTAATTACCCTAATTCAGTTCACCTGGTTGAGCCTGCACCAGAGTGCGTGCACAGCCACTAGAGGGCTGTTACGCAGAGCATGCTCAGGGGAGGCGGCAAGCAGCAGACAGAAATGACAGGTACACAGAAGACAGCCACACCTCCGCCAGATTAGCGCGGCAATGCCCTTGGCGAGCAAGACCGTCACGCAGAGATTTACAATCGCAGGGTCAGAGGATCGCCGTTGACTGTGGGTGACAGGGTGCTGCTAGCCAATCGAGGTGAGAAAGGCAAGAAGAAGATTGCAGACCGGTGGGATTCAACCCCTTTTGATGGGGTGTCTGTGAGATCCGGAATCAACGTGTACAGGATCCGAGATAGCGTCACAGGAAAAGAGAAGGTTGTACATAGGAACATGCTGCTCCCAGTTGACTTTCTGGCTTTTCCTGAGCAAGATGGAAACCAAGCTGCCTCTGGAGAGTCACGATCTGATGCATCACACAGGAGTGCTCAGAGCTCGCAAAGGAGTGCTCAGAGCTCCGTCATGGATAATGAGGAGGATACTCGAGTGCGCACCATGAACTGGCTCATGCAGTCACCAGCCCAAGTGGAAGCAGAGAATGTTTCTGGAGGAGATGGCCTCGACGATGCCTTAATGGTGGGTGTCATGGAAGGGGACCAATTGGATGAGTTGCCGGACAGTTTTCCTGATGATTCTGAACATGTCCACATCACTCATGCACACACTGATTCATCATCAGACCTGGTACACGACACAGCACGCTTGCTTGTCAATGAACCTGTAGTCATAGGTGACCCTCTCACTGCAGTTGAGGTTGAGCTAGAGGAGGTTGTTTGCACATATCCACAGACCACACAAGCCCCTTCAGTTTTCACAAGATTTGGGAGGAGCGTTAAGCTTCCAAATAGGCTTATTTGTGAGATGGCAAACCAGAGACTTGTGGGGAATATTGAACCTGTATTGGGGTCTGCATTTAGTGTTATTGCAGCGCCAATGTGTGTGTAGTGCTAATGATGAGATTTGGTGACGAGTAGCACCCTTTTGTTTTTTTATTTTATCAGTCTGTTTTGGTTTACGATTTGGGAGTATGAGATTCTCTACACTAATAGGGCAAAGATATGTACAAGTATGTGAGATGTAAATGGCATCTTTGTTTGTCTGTGATAAGTATGGGTTTTGGTGCCATCCTGTCCTTACACACTTCTTAAGGAAGAATTTCTAACATTGACTTTTTCGTACGTCAGTGCCCGAAATCCACAGTTTATTTGTTTTTTTCTCTCTGTAGTGTTGCCCCTATTTGGCATAATTTAAGGGGGGTGTATGTAACGGAGTAGAATACACTTGGTTTAATTATGGCAAAAGTGGGGCAACAATGCCACCTATTGGCACGGTGGTAGTTATGACATTGTGTTTACGGAACTACACAGAGTGATGCGGGAAGCGCAGTGGTAGGTCACGTTCTCGCGCATGGTCCGGGATAATTAATAATTTTGTGAGATTTCAAATGTTCATACTTTGTATTTTACCATGTAATGTACATATATTGACGTTAGCTAACTATCTTGAACCCAGACTATAAGCTATCTAGTCTTTAAAATGATATTTTAGAGACTTACTGATACGTACAGTGTCAGTGTTAGCCTAGCATAATTGTTTGCATCTGTTCCGTGTTTTGTTCAGACTGTTATCCTGAGACCAATGCGATTGACATGCCACTGCTGTACTGTGTTACAGGTAATATCCTATGCATTTCTGTGTTAGTTTTCATATGTTTTATTGCAATTATTGTTCGTCTGCGTGAGCAGCTTTTTCTAACTGTTAAGTAGCTCACACTAGTTTGGCTAGCTCATAGTTAGTGAAGCAGCCTGTTGATTAGGTGTGTATGACGTATACCTGTGCTGTGGTTATGCTCACCTCATGTTAAATGGCGAATGGGTTTTTCAGCCTTTTTTCTATATTATAAAATGGATCACTGGGTGGTGTTTTCACCAATATAATGTCAGTACATATAGAGATATATTTGATTGTGCAAATGTGAATACAGTGTAGTCTAAGGCATTGTAATGTATTAGAATATATCAGGTAATATCCACTATACGATCACATCCAGTTATGGAACTACACAGAGTGATGCGGGAAGCGCAGTGACTGTTATCCTGAGACCAATGCGATTGACATGCCACTGCTGTACTGTGTTACAGAGCAATAAGGAAGATACGGTGCAATAAAGACCCCTGTAATCCACCTGGCTGCCTCTGATGTGTAGGAGCGACAGTAGTGTGGAGCTGCATTTCATCACATACAGTTGTGACCCGTCACATATACGCGTGTATATTATTTTCCCAAAAGAGAGTTTTGTATATTGTTGTTTTTGGTCAATAATAATAATAAAAAAGATCCAGCTCTCTCCAGTAGATGGCGCTAATGCAACACTTATAAATGCCAACCGCAGTTAAAGTCCATGAAGAAGAAGACGTTCCTTTATTAGGACTATCACATTTATGTTTTATCATCATTGTTGGAATCCCCTGACACTAACCCATCCCATAATAACATGAAATGGACATTAAAGAGCTTGTGTGATTTTGTGGATGTTTAGAGTCCGGACGGCTTTCTAATAGGCCTATGTCACCTTTTATAGTTTCAAAATATAATTTAATGTAAGTTTTAAACTGCTGAGTTTTTGGTTTTTCTTTCAGACTGTTTACATTATACTAGCAAATAAAAGATTCAAAATGAAAACACATTATTATCCAAATCATTTCCTAAATAGTAAAAAATATATATCTCTGCTTTGTTCTCAACATCCATCTGAAACTATCGACACAAAACATATCTTCTCACAAAATATCACACAGACAGATTTATATTTCTTTAAGTTTGGTTTGTTGGGTGTAACGGACCACTTTATTTTATTACTGACAAAACATTTATTATAATAAGTTCAAATCTAATTGTAGTTCATATTCTCAAAGTGGTTTGCACCGAGCAGCTTTAGGCCAATGCGTCAAATGTCTAAAATATATATTTACACACACAAACTACAGTAGTTAGTAGCTGGCTGCTACCGGTTCCAGATGCTGATATAACTTTGCATGAAAAGATAAAAAACTATAAGGGGGATAGTGGACAAATGGCTATGAGGTATGTGGATAACTATTATGGGTATGTGCAAATTTTTACTGATGGGTCAAAGCAACCAGATACAGGGAAAGTGGCAATTGCATATGTGATACCAGAGTTTGATATTAAGTTTTCTGCAAGAGTTTCGGATCATTTATCAGTGTTTTCAGCAGAGTTGATAGCTATTGTGATGGCCTTGCAGTGGGTAGAGCAAAGTAAACCGATAAGAGTAGCTATATGCTCAGACTCGTTGTCAGCCTTAGAAAATTTTAAATCAGGTAACTCATGTGAAAGGTCTGATATTGTATGTGAGATATTGACGTTGCTGCATAGTATTCAAAATTGTGGGACGATGTAAAGTTTATTTGGGTTCCGGCTCATGTAGGCATGGTTGGTAATGAGTTGGCAGACAAGTTTGCTAAACAGGCTTTGAAAGCGACAAATGTATCTATTCAGTGTAAAATATCAAAATCAGAGGCTAAGTCAATGATTAAAAACATGTTAAAAAGTTGTGGCAAGATAAATGGGACAGGGAAGTTAAAGGGAGGGATTTTTACAGTGTAAATCCTGAGGTGGGTCAGGGTCGTTTAGTACTAAGGTGTCGAAAAGAAGAGGGAATTTATACAAGAATGAGACTAGGGCATACTAGACTAAACAAAACATTACAGTTAATAGGAAAACATAATACAGGAAATTGCGAGATTTGTAATGTGCCAGAGACAGTGGAACACGTCTTTATGATGTGTAGGAAATTTAAAAGAGAAAGGGTTTTTATGAAAAGGAAAATAGAGGGCAGTGGAGAAAGTTTTATCCTTAGAGATCTTTTGTCTAAGGGCTCTGATCACAGAGTAATAAAGTATATGCTTGAATTTTTAAAGAACACTGGACTCATTGACAGAATATAGGGTTTTTTTTTTTTTTTTTTTTTTTTTTGTAGCTTGCAGGCTACAGTATTTTTCAAGGATGTAAGCCATAGTGATGATCATGCACAATTTATCTGGAGGGTGGCGGTAGTGCGCTAAGTTAGTCCGCATCCGCCGTTAAACAAGCAACTGAAGAAGAAGAAGAAGAAGTAGTTAGTAGCTCCTCTACAATCATTCCTCGATATTCTTCGGCTGTGATTGGCTTCTAACGGTCGGTCATCTCCGCCCCCGGCCCTCCACCCTGCTCGGTATTCTTCGACTGTGCTCGGCTTGTAACTGTCGGTCATCTCCGCCCCCGGCCCTCCACCCTGCTCGGTATTCTTCGGCTGTGCTCGGCTGCTAACGGTCGGTGTGTTCAAATCTTCGGCCGCAGCTCCTCCTGGAGACTGAAGTAAAGAAAGAGCCGACAGAAAAGAGGGAAAACAGACGACAAGAACAGATATACGGAGTCTGGAAGCGGAATGACGGTGCTGCAGGAACCTGTCCAGGTACAAACACATCTTCACTTCGTTGTCATGTGTTTATGAAGCGTGTTCCGGCGGCCTCAGCGGCCGGTCCAGTCCGCGGTGTGAGAGCCCTCTCTCCGCCACAGGCCCCCGCAGCCCGCGGCTAGTTGCACGGGACATTTTATTAAAAACTCCGATAATTACAGGGAGATTTGGTCTGCCAGGGGCCCTTTGGTTCAACACAATGTTAGAGCCATTTGGTTCAAGACTTTCACACTATGCTAGTTCACATATCTAAGGTCGTAACAGTTATTAGGTTTCCGGTGGTTTCGTTACGAAATAAACTAAATGGAATAATTGTTGTGATATTTTGTGATTTGCTTTATGTTTCTCGTCGCTTCGGCTTAGACTGAATACCCAACCTGTGTTTAGGTTAGATCATACGACGTTAAAAACATTAACTTGGCCTGTGGGTCGCAGTGTTAGCAGTGTTTATTAAAGTTGATATTGTACCCGAACAAACCGTCTGTACAGAATATATCAGCGGGCCGTGTTGGTTGGTTAAAGGTCTTTAAGAGACTGGTGTTTTTCTGCTGATAATAATAATAATCAGCCAGATCTCAAATGGAGTTTTGTATTATTAGCATCGCTAATGCTGAGATGCTAACAGTGGAGCTAGCGTTTAGCTGAGAGGCTTCAGTCAGCAGAAGTTCACCTCTAAAGGTTAGAAGTGAACATAAACGGGTGAGAAGAGAATTAAATCAAAGTGTGTCTGACTGCAGAGCAGCCGCAGCAGTCTCTCTGGTGTTAGCCTCTCGTTACTAACATGCTAGCTAACAGCAGCTAGCTGCCGGTAACATGAAGAGCGTTAGCCATCAGCTGTTAGCTGCCATGTCAGATTAAACACAGTTAAAACAGACTGCAGTGACGTCAGTAAGAATATCTGCTGGACCAAAGTGACATCATTGCTACATTTGTGACATCATCAACAGATATTAACTGGCTGTTGGTTCATGCAGCAGTTTGTTTTTTTATCACAGAGAAGATCAACAGAATCTCTGTTCTGTCCAATCACAGAGCAGGATACGCTGCTGTTACCTGTCTCACAGAGCAGGATACCTGTATCACTGCTGTTACCTGTATCACCGCTGATACCTGTCTCACTGTCTGGGAACGGAAATGGAGAGATGGTTAGCGTGTGTGTGTGTGTGTGTGTGTGTGTGTGTGTGTGTGTGTGTGTGTGTGTGTGTGTGTGTGTGTGTGTGTGTGTGTGTGTGTGTGTGTGTGTGTGTGTGTGTGTGTGTGTGTGTGTGTGTGTGTGTGTGTGTGTGTGTGTGTGTGTGTGTGTGTGTGTGTGTGTGTGTGTGTGTGTGTGTGTGTGTGTGTGTGGCTGTGGCTGGCTGGCTGCAGTTACCCGTCTCACTGCTGATACTAAACTTGTTTGAGTCATGATTTACTGGGATATTTAACTTAACAATTAACTAATCGCGAATCTCTAGTATCATTAACACGGATCAGTTGAGTCCTCCTACAATTCCCTCTAAAATCATAACGGCGCCACACACAAACCTCTTGCAACATTAGCTACTACTAGTCCTAGCTATCTTAGCTGCCACAGGCTTTATAACTTACAATTTCGTAGACAACAACAACTCCACAAGTCAACTTCAAGCGCCTGAGTGAGCAGAGAGACCGTCTGAGAGAGGTTATAGGAACTTCCCGACCCGCAGACTCGGAGCTGGAAACATTGCGAGCTCGCCTCGCAGACAACTCATGAGTTGTCGTGTAAGTCAGTCAATCCTGCACATCAGCCGACTACGTTGTCGTGAGTGGATCTGATTCAGACGAGCGAGTGAAGTCTCTCCTCAAGCTCAGAGTAAAGCAAATCAACAACAAAAGCCATTCTTTCACTTCTGAAATAACATACAATGTTCTGCACGTAGCCTAGCTAGGCCTACTGTAGGTTTGGTGTATTAATGTAGTATATTAAAATGCAATTAGGTCGAGCAGACAGTCTGAAACATATCAAGCTCGCCTATAGATCAATACTTACTCAAGGGACTCGCACCACCTGGATCAGTTAGTGAGTGAATCAGAATAACCCGGATCTTTAAAAGGAATTGAGTTTGCCAGGCCTAGCTGATACCTGTCTCGCTGCTGATACCTGTCTCACTGCTGATACCTGTCTCACAGCTGTTACCTGTCTCACTGAGCACCTGTCTCACTGAGCACCTTTCTCACTGTCTGGGAACGGAGATGGAGAGATGGTTAGCTCGGTGTGTGTGACTGTGTGTTAGGGCTGGGCGATATGGAGAAAATCAAATATCACAATATTTTTGACCAAATACCTCAATATCGATACCGTAATGATATTGTAGTGTTGACTATTGGTGCTTTCACAAAATATTTACACAATGACATTTTTGATAATCACCAGAAATGTGGATATAATGACTAAGTGGGGAAAAGGCAAATAATAGAACAGTTACAACAGTCTGGTAAGTTCAGAAAATGTCATCACTTTACTGTAATACAGCTTTTAAAACCAGGAAAAGACAACACTTATGCCATATTACGATATCCAAACTCTAAGACGATATCTAGTCTCATATCACGATATCGATATAATATTGATATATTGCCCACCCTACTGTGTGATAGTGCAGGACGTCCTCTCAGGGAGTTGGTTCTGAGGTGTGATTGTGTAGAACAGCCCAGGGTAGGGTTAGGTCTCTCTTTATGAACAACATCTATCTCCAGTTTGGTCAAGCTGATCAGACAGTTTGTCGTCATGGTAACCCTAACCCTCGTTAGCAGACAGAGGGGGGGCAGTTTGGTTTCCAGGTGGGCTTTCCCAGAGAGCCCTAAGGTCATGTGAAAACTATGATGAACACGTTCATGCTGCTGGTATTTCTGTGTTCCAGAGTTTAGCCTGTAACATCAGTGTCAGCAGGATTTCATAACATCCTCTAATGTCTTGTTCTGTCCCAGAAAAGAGACTAGAACATTGATATTTAACATGCTGACATCACGCAAGTTTATCATCAAACTGATTCATGGATTATCAGAATAGTTGGAGATGAATTGATTAATCTTTGCAGCTGTAGCACACAGTGTGTTACTGTAAATAAACATCGTGACTGTAGAAACTCATCTGATTGGTCCATTTACCGCTGACACTAATATGTGTTAATCTGAGTTCATACCACTTCTAGAAGCAGTATATTCTGTTTGGATATTCAGAATAAGGTCTGTCTCTCCCTCTGTCTGATAATGAACCTGTCTCCCTCTCTGTGTTCAGGAACAATATGTGCATGTCTGTCTGATAAGAAACCTGTCTCCCTCTCTGTGTTCAGGCTGCAGTGTGGCAGGCTCTGAACCACTACGCCTTCCTGGATGCCGTTTTCCTTGCTGAGAGACTCTACGCTGAAGGTAACACCTGTCTGTCTGTCTGTTTGTCTGTCTGTCTGAACACCTGTCTGTCTGTCTGAACACCTGTCTGTCTGTCTGTCAGTGAGGTCGGAGGACGCCCTCTACCTGTTGGCGACATGTTACTACCGCTCTGGGAAGCCATATAAAGCGTACCGGCTGCTGAAGGCTCACAGCTGCTCCACGCCGCAGGTTAGATTCCTGCTGGCAAAATGCTGCGTCGAACTCAGCAAGTAAGAACACACTCACACAACGACAGACACACACACAAACAGACACACACAGCAGTGTTTCCCATACATACTGTAGGTTCTACTTGGCCCAGGTAGATTGAGATCTGCCCAGGTACATAAAATCCAAATTACATTTTTTCTATATAATAACCTATTTGGGCTCTAATCAGGTATTTAATCTGCTGAACCAGAACTTTTGACAAACCAACCACATTTAAGACAAAGCCCATCATGGCTACACTTCATCTGTATCATCTTTTAGTCTGATATGTTTAATATGTAAATAGTTATTAATTTCCAAATGATCTGTTATTGTTCTGTAGCCTAGTCACTGTTTTCAATAAATAGTTCATAAACCTTTTGTTTGACTAGTTTTTACTGAACCAGCCATCACGCACCGTCACATCCTGCACCCCCCACCACCACAAGTAAATTCTCAACCTGTGGGAAACACTGCACAGACACCCCCACACACACACACTTTATTTTTTGTTTAAGAAGCTTTTATTTTAAGACACATCTGATATGAAACAACAGAAGTGACATCATCTGTCTGTGTCTCCACCTCTTTGTCTCTCTCTCTGCATCTGTCTGTCTCTCCACCTGTGTGTCTGTCAGGCTGGCTGAAGGAGAGCAGGTTCTGATTGGTGGAGTGCTGAACAAACAGAAGAGTCAGGATGACATCATCACAGAGTTTGGAGACTCTGCCTCCTTCACCCTGTCATTACTGGGACACATTTACTGGTAAACCTCTGACCCTGTTTTCACCTGAGTGATCAGATCCCAAGTGGACAGCTCGAAGTACTGTTGAAAACACTCATTGAGATGGGATCGGTTGAGCCCCATGTGTCCATATTCTAATGCAGTGAGAACGGGAATGTGTCCTGTGTTCACATTAAAGACCACCTACCCAACTGTCAGTAGAAATACGTAGGCCTCCCTACTCATTCATAAGAATTTCTCATGTCCCAGAAACCACTGAGTGAATCGTGTGTGTGTTTGTGTGTGCGTGTTCCTATGTGCTGCCTGCTCTCACAGATTACAAAGCAATTTGTGGCGGGGGGAGGGGGGGTAATTTATTTTCATAACAATTAAGTATTAAAAACTGTGGAGGATCACGCTGTTGGATGCAAATCTATCTTTCTCTCTCCTTGACCATGTCTTTCACTGGTTGAAGCCTGAAAATATTTTGAACTTTGTTATTCGAATATCATTCGAATATTTAAAAAAAATAATGATATTCGAACAAATATTAGGCAGCCCTTAATATTCTAACATGTTATGGGCATTATTTTTTGTAAATGTGTTTGCTTGTAAACGTTGTTTTCAATTCAGATTCCGAGGCTTTTTCACGCATTTCAAAATGTAACCACGCATGGCGGGGGATGCTCTTCCCTCGGCAGTGGCTCTGTAGCGTTGCGTTCCCCCCTAGTTCTCAAAGAAGGCTGGCTCGCCCAGGGCCAGGCCAGCTCAGCGGTGTCTTTCTCCTGTGGTGTGCCGCTGTCTCTCCTACCTACACCGGCCCCCTCACCCTGTCCCTTCTCCCCTTTCTACCTGCCTGCTCAGTGCTGCTGCACATGAGGAGAGAGCACAGAGGGGGGGCTGCTGCTCAGTCACACAACAGAAGAGAGAGGAGACTGTTTGGGCGGCCACAGGAGAGAAACATCTCACGTGCTCGCTGGACAATACTATTTGTTTTTTTTAAACAGAAAGTCGCTGTCTTTTCTGCAGAAAGTCGCTCTTGTGAAAAAAAGTTGCTAAGGGGCTCTGAAAAGTCGCTAAGTTGGCAACACTGCCCTCACACCGGCTTGACACACACACCAGCACACAAGTATAAACATCAGACCAGTTACGTAGGCTACGGTGAAAGCTCCGAACTTCCTGTCGAAAGCATACTGTGTACATGTTTGTGTTTAATCCAGGGTCTGACTTTTCATTATTATTATTTTTTAACTGAAGGCATTTAATGGCAAAAAATATGATTTTTGGGTTAGAGTCAATGTGTGTGTGTGTGTGTGTGTGTGTGTGTGTGTGTGTGTGTGTGTGTGTGTGTGTGTGTGTGTGTGTGTGTGTGTGTGTGTGTGTGTGTGTCTCTCACAAGTGACAGAGAGACGGAGGAGAGCAGGGAAAGGAAATTCAGAAGAACGTGTTTTAAATAGCATTTAAAAGCAAGAAAAATAACTAAACGCAATGTGCAGCGGCCGGTGTTGATAGTGAGGCGCACCGCCACACAATAGTCTGTGTGGGAAACACTGCTTGCTCCTATATCCCTGGCTCTCTCCATCTGCAGCACTGTTGCCTTGAAAATAACGTTATTTTTAGTTTTATAAAACATCCCCAAATTCACCAATGTAGGACATTAGTGTTGGACACACAGAGACATATTGTACAGACAGTTGAAAACACACGTACCTAGAGCTGTCCACTTGGGATCGGATCACTCCGATCGGATTTTAATACCAGGTCAGAAAAGGCCTGGTGTTATTCTTGGATAGGGAACCAGTTTAGCTTGGATATGAAAGAGATGGTTCCCTCTAGCCTCCGTTTTCCCATAGATCTGAGCTTTACTGGCCCAGAAAAAACACTTGTGGTATACATATGTTTTAGTTCTTCAATCATATGACATGGCTAACTTTTCCTGCGTTGTTATGAAGAAATATTTAAAGTAAAAGCGTTTAATTTTAACAGCAGCCATCTGGTAACACGTGTGTTTATATTGTAGTAATCTGAATATGTGCCAGCCATGATTAGTGGGCTATTTTAAATAAAGATCCATTTTTACTGGATAATCCCAACACTGCTGTTACTGGTGTTATTGATGTTAGACCCAATGATTACTGACCTGTCTGTCTCTCCCTGTATGTCTGTCTGAACATCTTTCTCTCCTTCCCTGTCTGTCTGAACACCTGTCTGTCTGTCTGTCTCTCTCTCTGAGCAGTAAGACAGATCGTGTTGCTAAAGGTGCCGAGTGTTTTCAGAGAAGTTTAACTCTCAACCCATTCCTCTGGTCGCCTTTCCAGAACCTCTGTCACCTAGGTAACACACACACACACACACACACGTACACAACACATACACAGACACTCACTCATTCACACACATACACACAAAGACACACAGACACTCACTCATTCACTCACACATACACTCACTCACACACACACGCAAAGACACACACACACACACACACACACACACACACACACACACACACACACACACACTTAACTAACCTCACTGTGTGTTTCAGGAGAGAAACCAGATCCAGATCAGGTCTTTAGGTTGTCGTCTCTACACAACTCTTTAGCCCCGCCCCCTCCACCTATTAGTCCCGCCCAGAACCCCTCCCACCGTCTAGACACCGCCCTCATGGAGACGCCCCAGGACACACTGGTACGTAACACAGACGCACCTCTAATACTCTCTGAACAAAGGGAACGGTAATCAGATTACTAGATGATGGCACTCGTGTTAACGTATATAAACATATTCTTATGGGGAGAGAGACGTCTCATTATATTTGTGTGAACAGACTGACAACGGCTGATTGATTTTCCTTCAGACTGACATAAAGTTAGTCTTAACCTCTGTGTGTTCTCCCTGGCGTAGATCTGAGATCCAGTAATGCCTTTTCCATTCACAGATGCAAACTGGATTAACAAATCTGTCCCTTTTGATTTGTGGAACTTGTTTGTGTATTTGCAGATAAGGATTAAAAAACAAAGAATTTTAAGTTCCATGGACTGTCTTTACCTTTCTTGATGTTTTGCCATGGTATGGTTTCAGTGTTGGTTGGGATATTTAGGCAGCCTATCCTATTGAATCTTAACTTATAACACAGTTCTCAGTACTGAAATGTGTTTTTGTCTGCAGGAGTTGAATCGTTTAAATCTAGAATCATCTAACGGAAAGCTGACGTCTGATTTGTCGGTATCCTACATTGACTCCTCCCTCATCTCCCCGGAGACGGGCTCCCTGTTGGGTAACACGGTTTCCATGGCGTCAGCTGGTTCCTTATTGGCTAAACAGAACAAGCCCAAGAGTGGGCGGAGTTTACTGGGAGGCCCTGCAGCCCTCAGCCCGCTGACACCCAGGTGAGTTATTTAACAATCACATGACTTTTCGTATGCTGGTTTGAAGGAAAAGTTCACTTTTACAGAATAGGTCTGTGTGTCTGTGCGTCTGTAGTTTTGGGATCCTGCCCCTGCCCCTGGAGCCCAGCCCTGGAGACCCCACATATCTACAGAACTATTCAGCTACCATGGAAACACAATCTACAGCTCCCAGCAAGAAGGTACACACACATTGACTCTTCTTTATATAGATGAATAAAGTCCAGAAATGGATCTTTTAATATCTGTCTTTTCACCATGGGTGCAGAAGTAAAAAGTCATTTTAAACAACCTTTTTCAGTTTCTCAGATCTTAATGTAAACATTAACCTGGTGCATTATAAAAATATATATCTGGTCTTCTGCCGTATCATTTGCTTTCCCCACAGTGTGACTAGTCTCGCTTTGCCAGACCCTACTCCAGAGCAGGCTGAAGGAGGGTCTGGCTACTCCACATAGAATTCGGGGATGGGAGGAACGTGATCTGGTTCAATGACATTTATTTAAACCAATCAGAATCGTCATGGGCGGTGCTAAACCCCACACAGAGCCTCAGCAAAATAGTAGCCTCGCTCCGCCCTCCTTCGTACTTCTGCTCAATTTTAATTTTCCTTCAGTACTCTGTCTGGGTTTGTGGTATATTCTTGGGTTTTCTCTGGTCAAATATTTGGCGGTCCAATCAGTGAACAGAGGGAGTGACTGAGAACGATGACGTTGAGGCTGTGCGCTAGTTTAAGTTGTAGTTCCGTAATGGCGGCGGAGAAAGATGTGAGCGAAGCCATTCAATCTGTTGTGGCAGCAATGCTCCTGAATATCCAGAAGTTAAAGCCCGAGCAAGAACAATCTTTGCTGAGTTGTGTTGGTGGCCATGATGTTGTGGCCCTCCTCCCCACGGGGTTCAGGAAAAGTTTAGATTTTCCAGCTCACTCTGCTAGTGGTGAAGGAGTTGGCTAACGCTATCGATGCTAAGCCCACGTCACGACCAAACAGTAGCGATTGGTTATGGCAAATCCAGAGTGGCTCCGGGCAGATCCTATAGTTTTAAACTTCAACAGAGTACCTGCCTTTAAGGAAGTTGGCACTTGTCAAAGGAGAGTGGTCAGACTCTCTGTACAAATGAAATGGACCAGAGTCCAGGCTAGCAAAATAGTCATGTGAGAGAAAACTCAGATTGGACAGATAGTCTAGGTAGCTGTCTCAATTTACCCTGCAGAGATCTGAGGAGCAGTTAACCATTAGTCCTCATAAATTGGCGAGTCGCCTTTGTTGGTTGGATTGGTTAGAGTTAGGGTAAGAATCCCATGGTAAGCCAATCAGAGGCAGAGGGACACTATGATACACCACACTCCTGCTGGTCACACCAGATGTGATCACAAAGCTATCCTGCTCCTTTCCACTCTACAGAGCAGATTTCTTTTCATCACGGGTGTCTGACTCTCCCTCCATGTGCGTGATCGCCTGTTTCGATCTACACACAGCTGAGAAGTCAAGACAGCCCAAATCACCATGAACCTGTTTTTTTTTTTTTTTTTTTTTTTTCTTTATTTTGGATAGCCCCTTGAGATGTACCATCTCATTTTCAAGGGGCTCCTTTCAATCACTATGAGAAAATAACTGTCAGAGCCACACATGCTCAAAACATTACACAATTACCCATAGAAAAAGAAAAACATCACAAAAAAAAAGTATGCTCCCCCCCCACCCCATTTTTATAACAAAATGCTCCTCTCCCAATTTCCCAATGGATTCTTGGTATAGCAAAAAATGGATGGAGCAAGTGTCGTATGGGATAGACTGAGATGTGTCTAACAAAATATTGTTGAAGATAAGAGGGACATTTATTGGCATAATTAATACAACTAAAAATAAACATAAACCAGTGGTAGCTTCTTCTTTCTTTAGGTTGGAGCCAGTCCAATTTTTCATAGAGCGTACAATGATGTGTCATAAATGGATACCTTAAAACAAATCTACATATGGAATTAAATAAAAGATCTAAAGCATTAAGAAAAGTAATACTTGATGTGTGGTAAACAATATCAGCATAATCAATTAGTGGTAATAGAAGTTGCTGTGCAATGCGCTTTCTTGTATCAAATGTAAAGCAATCAATTGAACGGTACAACTGACACAAACATTCAATTTGACTTTCAAGACTGTAGCTTCAATGTGAGCATTAAATGATAGCTCAGTATCTAACCACAGACCCAGTTTTTTAAATGCATTTACATTTTCGAGAGATCTTCCATCATTCATACGGATTTGTAATTTATTCGTAGTAACTTTAGATGGTCTCAGTTTAAACAACATAGTACAAGTTTTTTTCTCATTAAGTAAAAGGTTGTGCTCTCTGAGCCAATTCTGTACAATAATAAAATCCGATTGTAATGCATTCTGTACCTGATCCTTCTGGTTATGCAATGTATATAGAACTGTATCATCAGCATAAAGATGAACATTACAGGATAAACAAGTACTGGGCATATCATTAATATAAACAGAAAAGAGAAGTGGCCCCAGTACAGAGCCTCGGGGCACACCTTTACCTATAATTAAACTAGTAGAGCGTGTATTTTGTAATGCAACATATTGACGCCTACCATGTAAATAGGCATTAAACCATAATAACGATGTGATGACTTAAGCCAATCGAATACAATTTATCTAGGAGTAAATAATGATCAACTGTATCACACGCTTTTGAAAAATCAATAAAAATTGCTCCAGTATATTTTCCTTCATCAAATGCTGTATATACATCATTTGTAAAGTTGAGAAGAGCTGTGGTAGTAGAATGATTAGGTCGGAATCCAGATTGTGCTGTTGATAAAATACCATATTTTTCAAAATATTCACTTAATTGCATGAAAATTAATTTCTCAAATATTTTTTGGACTGTACATATAATAGAAATAGGTCTGTAGTTATTCAATTCATCTGGTTTTCCACCTTTGAATACAGGCAATACCCTAGCCATCTTCCAAATAGGTGGAAGTGAGTTTGTATTTATAGATAAATTATATAATTTTGCCAGGGGGAACATCAAGATATGTGATGCATATTTTATAAATTTAGATTCCATTCCATCAGGTCCAGCGCCAGTACTCAACTTCAATTTTGCTATAATTTTATTAACATCTATAGGTGAGATCAATTTAAAAGAAAAAAAGATTTTGGGGCAGGGGATTTTTGAAAACTACATGTGAATAAGGGGTCTCATTAGCTTGAGAGACTGCAACAAAATGTTCATTAAAAGTTTGTGTAATTATTATGGGGTTCTGTATAATTTCATTATTAATATTCAGTTGATTAATTTGCCCTGTTTTGTTACGGTTAAGTAAAGTGTTAAGTTTATTCCAGAATTGTCTTGGATTCTTAAACTCTCTATTTAAGCTAGTTTTATAGTATTCTGACTTTGCATTCCTTGTTTTAGTTTTACTACTATTACGTAATTGTCTATATATTTCCCAATCGCTCTGGTTTCTAGTAAGGCGAAATTTGGCCCAAGCAACATCTCTTCGCTTAAACAGAGAAATCAGTTCTGAGTTAATCCAGGGAAGACTAGTCCCTTTTACTCTAACTGTTTTAAGTGGAGCATGCTTATTGATCACATTCATAACCTCGCTGTAAAAGAAGTCCCATGCGTCATTAACAGTAGGTATAAGCGAGAGGCGGTCCCAGTTAATATTGCCCATATCATCATTAAAAAGGTTTACATCAAAATATTTAAATGTTATATCTTTGGGGTGCGATTTAGACATCTTGATTTTCCACACACAGTATATTACAGAGTGATCACTTAAACAATCTGACATGACTCCAGAGGATAATATCCTTTCAGGGTTAGTTACAAGTATCCAATCTATTAATGTTGGTGATTGTAAATTTACTCTGGTAGGTTTATTAATCAGTTGTGATAAATTCACACTACTAATTAGATTTCTGTCTCCTGCTGAAGATCGGTCAAGCCAATTACTGTTAAAATCACCTAGAATTATACATTCATTATTCTTTTCTAAGGAGCTTAGGGTTGCCAATATATTCTTCATAGAGCCAGAAGGGGCTGAGGGCGGCCTATATGTATTTCCAATTATAAGTGTTTTATTTACATGTAATATTATATTAACAAAAACACATTCAAAATTTTAGGGATAGAAAGCTGAGAACACAAATTGGAACACACATAAGTGACCACTACACCACCTCTTGATCCTCTATCAACCATTTTGATATGTGTTTTATTTTGTAAAGCATCCAGCTACACTGTGGCCTTCCTGTGTTTGGTTACATACCTGATTTAACACCTTCGCTTGCGGATTGCAGAAGAAATGGTGGAACCTCTTTAGTTACGCTTTACTGTAGTTCCACATTACGTGCTTAAATCTACAAACAAAATACATACAAAAGCATTATTGTAGATCTCCCAATTGCATATTTTTAATGTTGATAATCGTTGGGCAATCAATCGAGGCATCGCTAGTTCTAGAACTACAATCGTTCATAGTTCTAGAACTACAGTTGTTCCTAGTTCTTGTGGTGTGGACACAATAAAAAGTGGAAGTGTCCTTTTATACTTCCTGTTTAGTAATCTGTCACTTTGTCTCCCCTGTCTATCTCTCACCTGTCTGTCCATCTCGCCTGTCTGTCTCTCTTCTGTCTGTCTGGCAGTCTGTCTCCAGAATCAGTCAGTCAAAGTCTGTTTTCAGTCAGAGTGGAAACAGCAGAGATGTTCTCCCCATCCCCTTCAACCAATCGCAGACCTCCGCTGCTCACACCAGGTAACTATAGCAACCAATCCCAGACCTCCCACCCTCCAGGTGAATGTGTCATTACCTGTAAGTTGTAGTTGGGCTCACCAAATGGAGCTAAAATGTTATGTTGCAAGCTATCATCAGCTAACCATAATTGTAACATTAGGAACTTTAACACTTAACGTTATTTAACTCACAGCTAACTTTACTGTCCAATTCAATGCGTTCCTGTCGCGTTATTATGAATCCCACTCACTTTCTAGTTAGGGTCCTAGAATGGCGATCCAGAAAATATGGTCCTGAAAGTGCCGCCTCCGGTGCTACAGCTATATGCTACTCCCTTCAAACGCAGCCTTCTCCTCCTGAATGTGGAGAGTAAAGCAAAACGTTTATGTTGACTGCTTATTTATTAATCCTGCACACAATGGTCGCTTAGTTTATTTACCGTTTATTATTAAATGTGACACCTTCTGTCTGATGACCTGTCTGTCTGTCTCTCAGTGGCTCCCCTCAGGTCCTCAGTCCCAGTATGTCTGGTCCTCCAAACGTTCAGCCCAGAAGAAGCTCCAGACTGTTCACTAGTGCCAGCTCTACTGCCAAGGTAACCCTATTACTACAGTATTACGTTATATTACTACAGTATTACTAATGTAGTAATTTACAGTAATACTGTATACTGCTTACTGTTTATTGCAGTAAGACTTTCAGGATAATGTTCTATTATATATATATATATATATATATATATATATATATATATATATATATATATATATATATATATATATATATATAAAATTTATATAATGTTTAAATAAAAACAATGTTTTCAGTTGGTGTTGTTTTAAAGGTCCCGTGGCATGGAAATGTCACTTTTAGAAGGTTTTTTTAACATTAATATGCGTTCCCCCAGCCTGCCTATGGTCCCCCAGTGGCTAGAAATGGTGATACAGTTAGGAAAATAAGTATTTGAACACCCTGCTATTTTGCAAGTTCTCCCACTTGGAAATCATGGAGGGGTCTGAAATTGTCATCGTAGGTGCATGTCCACTGTGAGAGACATAATCTAAAAAAAAAATCCAGAAATCACAATATATGATTTTTTAACTATTTATTTCTATGATACAACTGCAAATAAGTATTTGAACACCTGTCTATCAGCTAGAATTCTGACCCCTCAAAGACCTGTTAGTCTGCCTTTTAAAATGTCCACCTCCACTCCATTTATTATCCTAAATTAGATGCACCTGTTTGAGGTCATTAGCTGCATAAAGACACCTGTCCACCCCATACAATCAGTAAGAATCCAACTACTAACATGGCCAAGACCAAAGAGCTGTCCAAAGACACTAGAGACAAAATTGTACACCTCCACAAGGCTGGAAAGGGCTACGGGGAAATTGCCAAGCAGCTTGGTGAAAAAAGGTCCACTGTTGGAGCAATCATTAGAAAATGGAAGAAGCTAAACATGACTGTCAATCTCCCTCGGACTGGGGCTCCATGCAAGATCTCACCTCGTGGGGTCTCAATGTTCCTAAGAAAGGTGAGCAATCCGCCCAGAACTACACGGGAGGAGCTGGTCAATGACCTGAACCGTTTCCAAGGTTACTGTTGGTAATACACTAAGACGTTATGGTTTGAAATCATGCATGGCACGGAAGGTTCCCCTGCTTAAACCAGCACATGTCAAGGCCCGTCTTAAGTTTGCCAATGACCATTTGGATGATCCAGAGGAGTCATGGGAGAAAGTCATGTGGTCAGATGAGACCAAAATAGAAATTTTTGGTCATAATTCCACTAACCGTGTTTGGAGGAAGAAGAATGAGGAGTACCATCCCAAGAACACCATCCCTACTGTGAAGCATGGGGGTGGTGGCATCATGCTTTGGGGTGTTTTTCTGCACATGGGACAGAGCGACTACACTGTATTAAGGAGAGGATGACCGGGGCCATGTATTGCGAGATTTTGGGGAACAACCTCCTTCCCTCAGTTAGAGCATTGAAGAAGGGTCGAGGCTGGGTCTTCCAACATGACAATGACCCGAAGCACACAGCCAAGATAACCAAGGAGTGTCTCTGTAAGAAGCATATCAAGGTTCTGGCGTGGCCTAGCCAGTCTCCAGACCTAAACCCAATAGAGAATCTTTGGAGGGAGCTCAAACTCAGAAACCTGACTGATCTAGAGAAGATCTGTGTGGAGGAGTGGGCCAAAATCCCTCCTGCAGTGTGTGCAAACCTGGTGAAAAACTACAGGAAACGTTTGACCTCTGTACTTGCAAACAAATGCTACTGTACCAAATATTATTTTTTTAGATTATGTCTCTCACAGTGGACATGCACCTACGATGATAATTTCAGACCCCTCCATGATTTCTAAGTGGGAGAACTTGCAAAATAGCAGGGTGTTCAAATACTTATTTTCCTCACTGTAGGTATAAACCGAGCCCAGGGTATCCTGCTCTGCTCAATAGCTACAGACACAAAAATGGCACATCCTAAAGCTCATTGTGGGAATGGCTCTAGTGGCTATAATTCTGCACCAAGGCTGAATTTCGGGATAGAGACTTCAGATACAGTATTAGGGGACCACTAAGGCCTATATAAAAGAGACTTCAGATACAGTATTAGGGGACCACTAAGGCCTATATAAAAGAGACTTCAGATACAGTATTAGGGGACCACTAAGGTCTATATAAAAGAGACTTCAGATACAGTATTAGGGGACCACTAAGGTCTATATAAAAGAGACTTCAGATACAGTATTAGGGGACCACTAAGGTCTATATAAAAAAGACTTCAGATACAGTATTAGGGGACCACTAAGGCCTATATAAAAGAGACTTCAGATACAGTATTAGGGGACCACTAAGGTCTATATAAAAGAGACTTCAGATACAGTATTAGGGGACCACTAAGGTCTATATAAAAGAGACTTCAGATACAGTATTAGGGGACCACTAAGGTCTATATAAAAGAGACTTCAGATACAGTATTAGGGGACCACTAAGGCCTATATAAAAGCATCCAAAGAGCACCATGTCATGGGACCTTTTAAGGTTTCAAACTAAAGTAATTTCTTACTTTCTAACAAATATTTTAAACGTTGACTTTAGCTTTGTCTTTACAAGATTGGGCTAAAGGAAGATTACAGCGGGGAGTTAGCCCTGTGCCCCCCTTTTTAGCTGTGACTCACATGTTTTTCCAGTGTGGTGTGTCTCTCTCTCTCACTACGAATTTAAAGCCATTTAAATGTCTGTGAACTGTACATGAAGAAACGGACGGGTGTTTGTAGAGGCAAAGCTGCTCTGCTTACAAAAACTACAAAAAAAAGAGGTGCACGACCACGTGCCGCGACAGCTTGCAGAGCCTTCGAGGTGGAAAGGAAAGCTGGGGTGACGCATTTTCTGGCTCTCGCGCCAGGAACACCATGACAACCAGGAACCTGCTCCTGGGTTTTCGTGGTATTTACCGTATTAACAAGTCGCCCAAATAAACATCATCGCTGTCAACACATCCGGCACGTACTTCTGATCTTCATGCTTCAACAACTCCAGATGATGCAGGAAAAGCTCTGAATGTAAAGTTATACCCAAGCCTTCTTGCTGCTTTCTCTCAGCAAGCTCACTTTCAGACACTAATTACACACGTAAATGTTCAGGTACATGTATGAAAACTCACAAGTAGATTCTTAGATGTGTGTAACAGTAATTCTGTTTGCACTACGGGGTCAGTCGCCCAGGAAAAGAACCGCAAACCGACCGGATACTGGGTCATACTGAATGTGTCCGAACATGGACACATTGTACTACAGTACTAACATACTATGCTGCCTTAACTAATGCTAGTAAACTGAAGTACTGCTGCCTACTAACGTTGGTCTCTGTCTGTGCAGGAGAACAGCAAGAAGTTAAAGATGAAGTTTCCTACAAAGATCCCCAACAGGAAAACTAAATGTAAATCAGCAAAGACGTCAAATAGCAGCAACCTGAACGAGAGTCTGGACATCCTGAGACTGGATCCCAGTCTGAGTCTACCGGACACCAAGATCCCCCAGTACCAGAGGGCTGCTGCAGGTAATCTATTACTAACACTATAACATACTGCAGTACTCTACAGTGCTGCTGAGAGTCAACTCAAACGTTTTCAGCTTCTATAGTCAGAACCAGAGCTGCAACTACCGATCTGTGGATTATTATCTGGATGAGTGGATGAGTTCTTTGCTCTCTAAAATGTCAGAAAATGCTAAAAAAGGAAAAAAAAAGGGGATGAGTGTTTTCTCAAAATCAAAGATATTCAGTTTACTGTCACAGAGGAGAAAAGAAACTAGAAAATATTCACATTTAACAAGCTGACATCACACAAGTTTCACTTTTTTGATTCAAACTGACAAACTGATTCATGGATTATGTAAATGGTTAATAAAAAAAAAGAGTTAATAGTTGATAACTAATCCTTTTAATCTTTGCAGCTCTAAACAGAGCAGGAAGTTGTTAAAATCTATGAAGTCTGACAGGAAATGAATTTATGAATATGTGTGTACAGACAGCGTGATGGCGTTGCTACGGGAACTGGGCCGTGGTTACCAGGCGCTGTGCTCGTACAACTGCAGAGAAGCCATCAACATCCTGACCTCGCTCCCTCCTCAGCACTACAACACCGGCTGGGTCCTCACACACATCGGCAGGGCCTACTTTGAACTGGCCGAGTACACACAGGTAACACACATTACGGCCCAGTACACACAGGTAACGCACACTATGGCCCAGTACACACAGGTAACCCACACTACCACACACTAAAGCCCAGTACACACAGGTAACACACACTACGGCCCAGTACACACAGGTAACGCACACTACGGCCCAGTACACACAGGTAACCCACACTACCACACACTAAAGCCCAGTACACACAGGTAACACACACTACGGCCCAGTACACACAGGTAACGCACACTATGGCCCAGTACACACAGGTAACCCACACTACCACACACTAAAGCCCAGTACACACAGGTAACACACGCTACGGCCCAGTACACACAGGTAACACACGCTACGGCCCAGTACACACAGGTAACACACACTATGGCCCAGTACACACAGGTAACACACGCCACGCCCAGTACCAGTAACACACACCACGGCCCAGTACACAGGTAACACACGCCACGCCCAGTACACACAGGTAACAGTACACACAGGTAACACACACTACGCCCAGTGCACACAGGTAACACACCACCCAGTACACACAGGTAACACACGCCACGCCCAGTGCACACAGGTAACGCACACTACGCCCAGTACACACAGGTAACGCACACAGGTACACACAGGTACACACACGCCCAGTGCACACAGGTAACGCACACTACGGCCCAGTACACACAGTTAACACACACTACGGCCCAGTGCACACAGGTAACGCACACTACGGCCCAGTACACACAGGTAACACACACTACGGCCCAGTACACACAGGTAACACACACTACGGCCCAGTACACACAGGTAACACACACTACGGCCCAGTGCACACAGGCAGACCTGCCAACCTGTACCCATTTTGCGTAGTAGATACGCATTTTGACATCAAAATATGGCGATACAATTTGTCACTTTAAACTACGCGAAAATCAGGTGACTGCCTTGAGTTCACTCGTTGACGCGCAGTAACCATCTCAGTCTAACTCCTCATTTCCACAGCATGCGTAACGGCTGTGGACCGGCTCCGCTGCGTGTCTGCTGCGTGATCCGCCGTCCGTCAACACCCACCAGGTCCCGATTTGTTGTGGAACGGCTGCGGCCGTGACTGACAGCTGTAGTCGAGGACCCACGACATCTCGCGAATTCACGTAGAATAGAACCACAAAACCAACAACAGTTTGTTTCCATTCAGAGGAGTAGAGGGGAAACAGCTCTGTGCTGTGTTTTCAAGGTGTAGTGCAGGGAAATATGATCCGCTGGAGCATGCTGGATTTTATTTAGAAAATTAACCGGATATTTATTTTGTTTCTGTGCTCGACTTCCTCTCCCGCACTATCTGCCGTGTGCTGAATTGCTGCGGAGCTCTCCGGCGTCCGGCAGAAATAGAAGCTCTGCCTATCTGCTCTGGAGGGCTGAGAACCGCCGGAGCTGTGCCGGAGTCAGAATGCAGCCGTTATGCAACCGGTGGAAATACACACACTGACTTTAATGGAAACCTAATGACTCCGCCGCTGTTCAGCAGCCGTTCCGCATCAGGTGGAAATCCCCGGTAACACTTGATGGTAGTAGGCGGCTAAAACCTATGGATAAACAGCGTAGCAGCCACAAGCATGCTGGAAAAAAAAACTAAAGAAGACGAGTTTGACCAATCACAGCGTCGGGTTCATTCCTCTAACATAGACGTCTATGTCCTCTAATGTCAAGCGGGGATATCGGCTACTGATCAAATGCAAGTGTTATTCCTCCCTCATTCCCGTTTAGTTTGGTTGGTTTCCCCCATATATCTATGGGTTTCCCCAAGGGAGGACAGTGCTTGCAAAGGTAAACTGAGTGTGTTTCCAGTGTTAAACACTGCTGCAGGTGTTCATGCACGACTGTTGGTGGTGATTTCCTGAGGTGGAAGATTTACTCAGATTACGTATTGCAGTAAAAGTAGAAAAAACAGTGTTGTAGAGTTACAAATGACTTGTCAGTTACAAGTCCTGCATTCAACATCTTCCCTATGTAATAGTACAAAAGTATTATCAAAATATACTTACAGTACCAAAAGTAAAAGTGCTCATTATGCAGTGTACTGTATTTTATTGGATTATATTATGATCCAATTAATTGTATTGTTGTATAGGTTTTATTTAATTCAAGTAGCCTACTTGAACATAATTATTTTCTAGGGTTTAAAATGTATACAGATTTGACATTTAATGGCACATTTTTTCCACGTGTGTGCCGCCGTGTTCATGAACCAGAACTTCGACAATAAATCAGTAAGTTGCTACTCAAAGTTTTTCAAGGTTGGCAGGTCTGCACAGGTAACACACATTATCACACACTACAGCCCAGTACACACAGGTAACACACGCTATGGCCCAGTACACACAGGTAACCCACACTACGGCCCAGTACACACAGGTAACACACACTACAGCCCAGTACACACAGGTAACACACATTACCACACACTACAGCCCAGTACACACCGGTAACACACGCTACGGCCCAGTACACACAGGTAACACACATTACCACACACTACAGCCCAGTACACACCGGTAACACACGCTACGGCCCAGTACACACAGGTAACACACATTACCACACACTACAGCCCAGTACACACCGGTAACACACGCTACGGCCCAGTACACACAGGTAACACACGCCCAGGCCCAGGTAACACACAGGTAACACACACTACACACAGGTAACACACAGGTAACACACAGGTAACGCACGCACGCCCAGTACACACAGGTAACGCACGCTACGGCCCAGTACACACAGGTAACACACGCTACGGCCCAGTACACACAGGTAACACACGCTACGGCCCAGTACACACAGGTAACACACGCTACGGCCCAGTACACACAGGTAACTTAAGATGGTTTCTGTTCAGGTGAATAACGATGTCATGATGTTTGTTGGCAGGCGGAGCGTCTGTTCAGCGAGGTTCGCAGGATCGAGTCGTACAGAGTTGAAGGGATGGAGATTTATTCAACCACATTGTGGCACCTGCAGAAAGACGTCGCACTGTCTGCCCTGTCCAAAGACCTGACCGACATGGACAAGAACTGTCCCGAGGTAAGAACCACACATGTCCAGGTTCTGCACGGGCCAAAAATGGGCAGTTTACCCTGACTGACTGAGACCTCAAACTGAGCCTAAGGAGGTTTTGTTTCTTCTTCAAAGACAACGTCCTCTGCTGCTTTGGAATATTAAAAACTGCTCCGACAACAGCAGACCGACGCACAGAGAAGTCACTGCAGCCAGCCAGTTACAAAACATCCGGCAGTCGGGAGCTTTAGTTTGTCAGAGACTGTGAACCAGCAGCAGCATACATACCTTATTTGGTCCGGACTTTTGGGCCTTTTTAGTTTGAAACGAACCAAAATTACAGGTGTGAAACCTCCCCCGGACCACGGTCCGGATCAAAAGACCAAATTTTGGTCCGATAAAAAGAGGTGGTCTCGGTCCGGACCAAACTGAACCATGGTGCGGTCCATATATAGTGTGAAAGCATTTTTTGGATGGTTCGGACTTTCGGACCAAATACAAGAAGCTCTGGCAGGCTCTCCCTGTGTTACAAGACTGGGGAAGCTCCTTTTAAGGAATAGCTCAGTGCTTAGTGTGTAGGCTAGATGAGAGCGAGAGGGACAGTGAATGTGCTCAGAGCAGACAGCTATCAGCTATCAGAGCAGAGAATACATCAGCAGTTTATTTGTTAAGTGGTAGTAAATGTACAGTGGAGATTTCCGTTTGTCTCTGAATAAATTTTTCAGAGATAGTTCCCGTGTCTTGCTTCTCAACATCACAACAAAACAAAAAGAGGCGCGGCAGCACCAAGGTTATTATAGTTTTGCATTTTTCATTAGTTTTTATTTTTATTTCTTTTTGCCTTTTTGTTTTCAAATTCAGTTTAGTTTTAATTAGTTTTTAAAGCGGTTTTGCTAGTTTAGTTTAGTTTTTATTTTTTGAAAATGCTTGGTTTTAGTTTAGTTTTTATTAGTTTTAGTCTTAGTTTTAGTCTTTTTTTCTAATATGGGTTATTTATTGGGGGCAAGATTCACAAAGGTCAGAAAAAAGTATTGTGTAATAATAACTCAACAAAAACATCATACAATTTTAGAAATATGTATTCACAATGTATTCAACAATAACACCAGTACATAAAATGTACATATGATGATGAGCACAAATACAGTATCTCACAAAAGTGAGTACACCCCTCACATGTTTGTAAATATTTCATTATATCTTTTAATGGGACAACACTGAAGAAATTACATGGTGTCCAGCTTGTATAACAGTGTTAATGTGCTGTCCTCTCAAAATAACTCAACACAGCCATTAATGTCTAAACCGCTGGCAACAAAAGTGAGTACACCCCTATGTTAAATGTTAAATTAAAATAGCCCCACATCATCACATACCCTTCACCATAGATTGGCATGGTTTTATGTCAGTTAGCCTAATAGCTGGTTTGATTTGCAGTGAGAAATGATTTTATGGAAAGTACCCCATGCCACTCTCTAGGTATGGTGAAGGTATGTGATGATGTGGGGGTATGGTGAAGGTATGTGATGATGTGGGGGTATGGTGAAGGCATGTGATGATGTGGGGCTATTTTAATTCCAAAGGCCAAGGGAACTTTATCAGGATGCATAGTATCCTGGATCCATGAAATCACTGGCCTTTAAAAATAAACATCTTCCTGCCTCTAGGGGAATTAAACATAGGGGTGGACTGACTTTTGTTGCCAGCGGTTTAGACATTAATGGCTGTGTTGAGTTATTTTGAGGGGACAGTGCATTTACACTGTTATACAAGCTGTACACTTCATACTTTATTGTAGCGAAGTGTAATTTCTTCAGTGTTGTCCCATTAAAAGATATAATTAAATATTTACTAAAATGTAAAAAACACTTTTGTGAGATACTGTATGTAAAATGCAAAATGTGTTAGTAACTGTGTCAGGAAAAAACCTAAATAGCCAACAGACTAAAGAAGACATACATAAACAGGTGTTTTGAACTTTGGTTCGAGTAAAGTGGCGAACTTTTTGAAGTCAGTCGACTCCCACAGTTGTGTAGCTAGACACCCCAGTATCAATACACCTATTAACCCACGCTTCCTCACGCTTTTAGTGTTCATGCATATTTATTAACCAGCAGCTATCGGGTCACCGGTGAAAGCCCTCCTGTAGTGTTCTCTGTCCTGCAGTTGTCTCCGTCATGCTGTCTGGCCCTGGCCCCATACATCCACGCCCTGTACCGGGGTTATATTAGCTTCTGTTTCGTGGGAAGGGGGCTTTGCGTTCTCCTTGCCCTGTCACTGCTTGTTAAGGTAAGCTAGGTTAGCCTCCTTGAGCGCGCTTCTCAAATGTACTTTCAAATTCGTGGGATTGTCCACTGATTTTTACCACTTTCCACTGCGAGGCACTTGCTTTTATCTGACACAGTCATAATCAGATAGGACTCTGCCGCTTTCTTCAGACTTTTGGTACCGCTATGATGCCAGACGAAGGGCACGGACATGTTGTGTTCAATTTGACGTGGAATGTCGGAATTTCTGGGTTCCCAGTCGGAACCTATATGTCTACGGCATAGACTGAATAAAACAGATCGGAGATGTCAACTCTGAAAGATATAACGTTATTTGCTCTGTGAAAGACATTGACAAAGACGAAAACTAAGGACATTCACTTGATATTTTTATTTCATTTTAGTTAGTTTTGCAAACAGACATTACAGTTTTAGTTTAGTTATCGTTTTTTTGTAATGCCTCGTTTTTATTTTTATTTCAGTTAACAACAATGTTTTTTCTCATCTAGTTTTCATTATTTCGTTCGTTTTTGTTAACGATTATAACCTTGGGGAGCACTGGGAGAGCAGCAGTCAGTAGGAGAGAGTAGCAGCAGTCAGTAGGAGAGAGTAGCAGCAGTCAGTAGGAGAGAGTAGCAGCAGTCAGTAGGGAGAGAGTAGCAGTCAGTAGGGAGAGTAGCAGTCAGTCAGTAGGAGAGCAGCAGCAGTCAGGAGAGTGTCAGTAGAGAGTAGCAGCAGTCAGTAGGAGAGAGTAGCAGCAGTCAGTAGGAGAGAGTAGCAGCAGTCAGTAGGAGGGGTAGCAGCAGTCAGTAGGAGAGAGCAGCAGTCAGTCAGGAGAGTGTCAGTAGCAGAGAGTAGCAGCAGTCAGTAGGAGAGAGTAGCAGCAGTCAGTAGGAGAGAGTAGCAGCAGTCAGTAGGAGAGAGTAGCAGCAGTCAGTAGGAGAGAGCAGCAGTCAGTAGGAGAGAGTAGCAGCAGTCAGTAGGAGAGACAGAGAGCAGCAGTCAATAGGAGAGAGTGTCAGTAGGAGAGAGTAGCAGTCAGTAGGAGGGAGCAGCAGTCAGTAGGAGGGAGCAGCAGTCAGTAGGAGAGAGTAGCAGTCAGTAGGGAGAGAGCAGCAGTCAGTAGGAGAGAGCAGCAGTCAGTAGGAGAGAGCAGCAGTCAGTAGGAGAGAGCAGCAGTCAGTAGGGGAGAGTAGCAGCAGTCAGTAGGAGAGAGCAGCAGTCAGTAGGGAGAGAGCAGCAGCAGTCAGTAGGAGAGAGAGAGCAGCAGTCAGTAGGAGAGAGCGGCAGTCAGTAGGAGAGAGCAGCAGTCAGTAGGAGAGAGCAGCAGTCAGTAGGAGAGAGTGTCAGTAGGAGAGAGTAGCAGCAGTCAGTAGGAGAGTAGCAGCAGTCAGTAGGAGAGAGCAGCAGTCAGTAGGAGAGAGCAGCAGTCATTAGGAGAGAGAGTAGCAGTCAGTCAGTAGGAGAGAGTAGCAGTCAGTAGGAGAGAGTAGCAGTCAGTTGGAGAGAGCAACAGTCAGTAGGAGAGAGCAGCAGTCAGTAGGTGAGAGTAGCAGCAGTCAGTAGGAGAGACAGAGAGCAGCAGTCAATAGGAGAGTGTCAGTAGGAGGGAGCAGCAGTCAGTAGGAGGGAGCAGCAGTCAGTAGGAGGGAGCAGCAGTCAGTAGGAGAGAGAGTAGCAGTCAGTAGGGAGAGAGCAGCAGTCAGTAGGAGAGAGCAGCAGTCAGTAGGGGAGAGTAGCAGCAGTCAGTAGGAGAGAGCAGCAGTCAGTAGGAGAGTAGCAGTTAGTAGGGGAGAGCAGCAGTCAGTAGGAGAGAGAGAGCAGCAGTCAGTAGGAGAGAGAGAGAGCAGCAGTCAGTAGGAGAGAGCAGCAGTCAGTAGGAGAGAGAGCAGCAGTCAGGGGGGAGAGAGCAGCAGTCAGTAGGGAGAGAGAGCAGCAGTCAGTAGGAGAGGAGCAGTCAGTAGGGAGAGAGCAGTCAGTAGGGAGAGAGCAGCAGTCAGTAGGAGAGAGCAGTCAGTAGGAGAGAGCAGCAGTCAGTAGGAGAGAGCAGCAGTCAGTAGGAGAGAGCAGCAGTCAGTAGGAGAGAGCAGCAGTCAGTAGGGGAGAGAGCAGCAGTCAGTAGGAGAGAGCAGCAGTCAGTAGGGGAGAGAGAGCAGCAGTCAGGTAGGAGAGAGCAGCAGTCAGTAGGAGAGAGCAGCAGTCAGTAGGAGAGAGCAGCAGTCAGTAGGAGAGCAGCAGTCAGTAGGAGAGAGCAGCAGTCAGTAGGAGAGAGCAGCAGCAGTCAGGGAGAGTAGCAGTCAGTAGGAGAGAGTAGCAGCAGTCAGGCGGAGAGAGAGCAGTCAGTAGGGAGCAGCAGTCAGTAGGGAGAGAGCAGCAGTCAGTAGGGGGGGAGAGACAGCAGTCAGTAGGGAGAGTAGCAGCAGTCAGTAGGGAGAGAGCAGCAGTCAGTAGGAGAGAGTAGCAGTTAGTAGGGGAGAGCAGCAGTCAGTAGGAGAGGAGAGAGCAGCAGTCAGTAGGAGAGAGAGCAGCAGTCAGTAGGAGAGAGCAGCAGTCAGTAGGAGAGAGCAGCAGTCAGTAGGGGAGAGAGCAGCAGTCAGTAGGAGAGAGTAGCAGCAGTCAGTAGGAGAGAGAGCAGCAGTCAGTATGAGAGAGAGCAGCAGTCAGTAGGGAGAGAGCAGCAGCAGTCAGGGGGAGAGAGAGAGCAGCAGTCAGTAGGAGAGAGAGCAGCAGTCAGTAGGAGAGTAGCAGCAGTCAGTAGGAGAGAGTAGCAGCAGTCAGTAGGAGAGAGCAGCAGCAGTCAGTAGGGAGAGAGAGCAGCAGTCAGTAGGGAGAGAGCAGCAGTCAGTAGGAGAGAGAGAGCAGCAGTCAGTAGGGAGAGAGTAGCAGTCAGTAGGGAGAGAGCAGCAGTCAGTAGGAGAGAGCAGCAGTCAGTAGGAGAGAGCAGCAGCAGTCAGTAGGAGAGAGCAGCAGTCAGTAGGAGAGAGTAGCAGCAGTCAGTAGGAGAGAGTAGCAGCAGTCAGGGAGAGAGTAGCAGTCAGTAGGAGAGAGAGCAGCAGTCAGTAGGGGAGAGCAGCAGTCAGTAGGGAGAGAGCAGCAGTCAGTAGTAGGAGAGAGTAGCAGCAGTCAGTAGGAGGAGAGCAGCAGTCAGTAGGAGAGAGCAGCAGTCAGTAGGAGAGAGCAGCAGTCAGTAGGGGAGAGCAGCAGTCAGTAGGAGAGAGCAGCAGCAGTCAGTAGGAGAGAGCAGCAGTCAGTAGGAGAGAGCGGCAGTCAGTAGGGAGAGAGTCAGTAGGAGAGCAGTCAGTAGGAGAGAGCAGCAGTCAGTAGGAGAGAGAGCAGCAGTCAGGGGAGAGCAGCAGTCAGTAGGAGCAGGAGGGAGGAGAGAGAGCAGCAGTCAGTAGGAGAGAGCAGTCAGTAGGGAGAGAGAGCAGTAGGAGAGAGCAGCAGTCAGTAGGAGAGAGCGGCAGTCAGTAGGAGAGAGCAGTCAGGAGAGAGCAGCAGTCAGTAGGGAGAGCAGCAGTCAGGGAGAGAGCTGCAGTCAGTAGGAGAAAGCAGCAGCATCAGTAGGAGAGTGTCAGTAGCAGGAGAGAGCAGCAGTCAGTGGGGGAGAGTAGCAGTCAGTAGGGAGAGAGTAGGCAGTCAGTAGGAGAGAGAGAGCAGCAGTCAGTAGGGAGCAGAGTAGGAGAGAGCAGCAGTCAGTAGGAGAGAGCAGCAGTCAGTAGGAGAGACAGAGAGCAGCAGTCAGGGGGAGAGCAGTCAGGGAGAGAGCAGCAGTCAGTAAGGAGCAGAGCAGCAGCAGTAGGAGGAGCAGGGTAGGGAGAGAGCAGTCAGTAGGAGAGAGCAGCAGTCAGTGGGGAGAGTAGCAGCAGTAGGGGAGAGAGCAGCAGTCAGTAGGAGAGAGAGCAGCAGTCAGTAGGAGAGAGTAGCAGCAGTCAGTAGGAGAGAGCAGCAGTCAGTAGGAGAGAGCAGCAGTCAGTAGGGTGAGAGTAGCAGCAGTCAGTAGGAGAGAGAGCAGCAGTCAATAGGAGAGAGTGTCAGTAGGAGAGAGTAGCAGTCAGTAGGAGAGAGCAGCAATCAGTAGGAGGGAGTAGCAGTCAGTAGGAGAGAGCAGCAGTCAGTAGGAGAGAGCAGCAGTCAGTAGGAGAGTAGCAGCAGTCAATAGGAGAGAGCAGCAGTCAGTAGGAGAGAGCAGCAGTCAGTAGGAGAGAGCAGCAGTCAGTAGGCGAGAGCAGCAGTCAGTAGGAGAGAGCAGCAGTCAGTAGGGGAGAGCAGCAGTCAGGGGAGAGTAGCAGCAGTAAGTAGGAGAGAGTAGCAGTCAGTAGGAGAGTAGAAGTCAGTAGGAGAGAGCAGCAGTCAGTGGGGGAGAGTAGCAGTCAGTAGGAGAGAGTAGCAGCAGTCAGTAGGAGAGAGCAGCAGTCAGTTGAAAACATTCCGACACAGAGAGAGGAGGGGGAAGCCGTCAACAAACCAATCAAATCTAAGTATCTGGAGACGTAGCTCACGTATGTTATGACGGCTGGACGTAGTTTTGTCATGTAGAGATCTTTAGTGCGCTTGCATAACTGCAGTGAAACCAAAACTTACCAGATCAAATGTATACAATGTAACAAAAACATGAACCTTGGTCCGGACCTTGGTTTGGACTTTGATGTGTGAAAACGCCCTTAGTGTCCCAGTCTACTTTATTTATTTCTGTCAGCATTCACGATAGGGCTGCACAGTATATCGTTTTTTTATCATTATCGTGATAACAACAACATTCAGATTTTTTGACTTAGTTGAAAAAAAATATCAGCAGGAACTACACTTTAAAATGTAACTGTTATTCTTTTTTATTGCTGCTTTTTATGTATAATTCAATGTTATATTTGTTTAATTAGCTTTTTGTTTTAGCGAAATACTGAAAGCAGCAGAACTGAGAAAACTTTATTATCTTGAAATTATATCGCTATAGTCAACATTGTTATTACATCTTTTCCTCACATCGTGTAGCTGTAATACGTATATGTCTGTCTGAGCAGCTGTCTGTCTGTCTGCAGGCCTGGTGTGTAGCAGGAAACTGCTTCAGTCTGCAGAGGGAGCACGACATCGCCATCAAGTTCTTCCAGAGAGCCATCCAGGTGAGCTGCAGTTTCCATGGTTACTAAGGGTAGACAGGCAAACTCCTTCTAGTCTGTGGGTTAGTTTTAGGTTTATTTCACCCACGAGTAGTTAGTTCATTTTTAACCAAACCCTGGATCATTGGACTAGGGCTGTCCCATGAAACAATTAATCTAGCGATTAATTTAGACCCAACAACTAAACTCTGGTCTGCTTGGGCTTTTCCCTACCTGTTGTTGGTTTGCTCTGATCTGAATCATTCAATGAGTTTGTAAATTTGTAGAGTTTTCTCCCTTTGT